>NC_143021.1:60236640-60264640 GCF_055824585.1 Amblyomma mixtum | reverse complement strand
GGCAACGCAACTTTGAAGTGCCGACTGCTATGGAGCATCATGCAGTTGCTATTGTGACTTCTTAGTTTTCTCAATTGCGGCGATAGGCGCGATATATATATATATATAGCTCGCACATTGTTAATTATTTATAAGCATATATAGTTCGGGGCGTAGATAATGATATCTTCGTAAAAACCCGCATGACCTCCTGTGAGATTTTTGAAATCTCAGTTTTTTAAACTAAAATATGCAAAGTTGCATGCATGCATGCGATTATTTGCCCCTTTAAGGTTGTGGTCTTCGTTCTGTGTAAATGTAAAAAGTCCAGTCGTGCAATGAAAGAATGCGAGTCGGAGAAACATATATGCAGCACCGATTTTCAGGCCTGAATTTCAAAAACTATAAATAGCATTTTATAAAAATAACTTCTCGACTCTAACGTTAAATACGCTGTACTTTGATGTGCTTGGGCGTCGCAGTTAATGCGGTATACCTGCAGAACAGCACCAAAACATATATGCATGGCGCAACGTGTCGAGCACTCCATTAAAGCAGGAATGGGTAAACAATAACGTGCGTTTGCTCCATGATAGGACAGCGCTGACCATGCGCTTATATAAGAGATACATATAGCTTAAGAAAAAAACGTTACATCGTCTGCGGGAACTCGAATTGGAAGAATGCGAAGGCATTGCGCCTCCACGGTACTCGTTCTCTCCCTTTGCCTCGTATGCAGCCCATATGAGTTATATGTGTCAGTATATGTGCCTCATATGAACACATATAGGCTTCATACGAGTTCATATGTGCCTCGTTTGACTCATATGGGCAGCATATGAGCCATATGTGTCGACAAATGCGCCTCGTATCAGCACATATACTTCATATGAGTTCATGTGTGTCACAAATTAATGTGTCTCGTATGAACGCGTATAGGCTGCGTACGAGCTCATACGCGTCACAAATGTCACAGATGAACACATCTGCTGCATATATAGTAGTTCACGCGCTACGGAAAGGTGACTTGTATGGATTACATATGTGGCATACCTTAACTGACACGCGACACTCGTGCGTACACAAGAGCTCCGATATGCACCGTATCAGCTTACATCAATCTCGTGCGAAACACATAGCCGCTGATGAGTGCCTCTCATAGAGTGGGCCTTGCTGTTTGAAACACGCGGAAAAGAAGGGATGAACAAGCGATTAACAAGTGCCCAACCAACGCATAAAAAAAACTCTTGGCCTGTTTCAAATATTTTTCTCCTTGATTCTCTGCTTGTGCCCTCCTGTTGTAAACCGCGCCTATCCAAACAGTATGACGTTAGGCGTTTCCAATGTGCTTGGACAAACGTTCAGCCAGAAGGCAAATGTTGCCTTCTGGGCTTAGTTGAGCTAATAACGCCAGGTATTTTCATGCAAGAGCTCCGACTGTAGTTAACAATATGTGCGCAATGAGAGTACTACGATCAGGCGCTGTGAAAATTAAAATACATACAAATATCAGATCTTTCAGTGCTTATCACAGAGCACATCAAGATCCACAATATCAGTGGAAGTGCAATCGGCTGTAGTTCAGCTCCTTATACCTTAAAATTAAACATTTGTCCTCGCACCTAACCGTCGAATTCTAAAGTAGTGGGAAGCATAGCATAAGTCTTGTCATCGAAATGTAAAGCAGTTTTTGCCATGCCAGCAGTGGTGTAGTCTCCTGATGCGCTGTATATCTTTACCGGCCTTTTAGTTATAATATGTTACTATTATGTTTCTGCCACCTAGCGCCTAACTAGGTGCTCTGTAAATAGTTGTTTTTGTGTGTGTATATGCACACACACATATGTATATATATGCTTTGTATACAAAACCATGTAAATAAATACCATGAAAGAAAAAAAAAAAAAAAAAGCCAGCAGTGGTGTAGTGGGTAGTGTAGTGAGCTGTAGATCTCTAGGTCGGTGGTTCGAATCCGGAAGGGCGCATAGTTTTTTTTTTTCGCGTCCGAATTTTTTTTTACTTTCTTTAGTTTACTAACTTCAATGGAAGCTATTTTATTGTTAATTGCCTTATAATTCCACCCCAGCCCTTCCCTTTCCTTTCCCAAAAATTGTAAACCAGACACATATGACACATATGTGTCATATGACACATACGAGATATTCCATAATCTCGTATGAACCAGACACATATGACACATATATACGAGATTTTTCGATAGGGACGTATTAAACGCTATCGGTTATTCGTCTACATATTGATTACGGTCATAGATTTCAATCACGCGTCTTCAGCGCGCACTTCGCTTCTGCGTCGCGTGTTTGCTTCGGACGGTAGCAAGAGTTGGGGGGTGCGTACGTCGACTGATGTTTCGGAGTGCGATCGTTTCCTGCCGCCTTGATCCAAGCTTGAAGACGTAGATGCGACCGGCCGTTGTGAAATACCGAGATCTTGCAAGATCTCACGGATTTTGCAAGAACAAAATGACCTGAGAGCTTTTTTATTGAAATTTAAAGCACTTTCACCGCCAGCTGTGACAATTACAAAATATAACAAATAATTATTGCAAATAAGCAGTTAATCAAGCTCCGAACGCTAACAGTGTCTCCGGCTTTTGTTTCGGCTGCTGAGTCCCATCATTCGGAAAAAAGAAAACACTGGCTACTGCTGCTTTTGTAGTACCCTTTGCATCATATTTATAGGCACACCTGTTTGTGTTAATGCGATGCTTATTATGTTAAGAAGCATATTTGGCAATTTTATGCTCTCTCGTTCTCTACAAAACACATCCCATTTATGGAGAATTGAAGAATATGCAGAAATAAGTAACTCCCCAAACTGAAGTCGCCAAGCTTTGTACGACAGTGCTGCTAGCAGTGGCCGCTAAGCTTTCGCTGAGTTTTTCGCTCGTGCAGCACAGCGCGACCGCTACGTAATTGTTTTCGCAAAGGTCTGGTTACCCATAAGCCGCTTGGTTGTTCCCTGATAGCTGTCAAAGCAGGGCACTAAGCTAGCATCACTGGACGCCTCCCCGGATTCCGAAAATTAGAGCTAACCGCTCCTGGTGTCGCAAGTTCATCGTACGTTTCTTGAGATGTTTCCTCTCACCAAACACTCATAAACTCTAAGGTTCAAATCTCTGGTTCTCGAAGATTTCGGAGACTCCCTATGAAGCGTTAATGAAGTGAGCAATTTTCTTGAAAGGTCAGGTAAGGCTTAAAGGTGCACTGAAGAGGAATCTGAACTCGTCTTTTTGCCACGGGAACTCAATCTACACGCTCCTAGCATTCTTAGAAACTGCAACTTATTGCCCTGTGTGGCCAATTTCCCTAATTAAATCGAATTAATGTCCAGCTCCCGCCTTTTTTTTTAATTCTCCCTCGTACGGTGGGCGGAGTCGCGGAGTGCCTTTCACCCAGTCCCGTGGAGGCTTGCCGCTCTGCCATCGGCGGAGTAATACGTAGTAATCCGTAGAAGCAAATAGTCCGCGCGTGTTTCTATTTCTGCGGGCTTATTTCGCGGCTATATTATCTGCGAATGAAACTATTTATTCACGGAAACCTAAAAAACAAAATAAAGCGAAAGCAAAGCCTCCACGGAGCTGGCTGAAAGGCACTCCACGCGTTGGTAGACTCCGCCCACCGTACGAGGGAAAATTCAAAAATAAAGGCGGGAGCCGGACGTTAATTCAACTTAATTAGAGAAATCGGCCACACAGGGAAATAAGTCAAAGTTTCTAAGAATGCTCGGAACGTGTAGATCGAGTTCCCGCGGCAAAAAGGCGAGTTCAGATTCCTCTTCAGTGCACCTTTAATGCGAAGGAGATCAAACTTGTTGGCTAGAAAATTTGCCTTTGAATAGATACATTGCAGCAAACCGTGCAGTCGCGCCTCCTCTTAGATAGAAGGACACAGCGCAGAAACACAGGACGAAGAAAGAACACGACTGCAGAACGCGCTGACTATCAACTCGTTTTTTTTTTTCGTTTCGTATTTTTGTGTTCTTTTTCCTACTGTAAGATGCACCAACTTGTCCAAGCATCGCCCCTAACACAGTTGATGTCAGATAGGGCCTTTTAAAAGCAGCGTTCAGTAGACCAACAACATTCAAGCTAGTTGAGGAAAAAACAAAATATAACTGTGCGTTTTTTGAAGAAAACTACCATATCTATCTTCTGCTTCTTTCAGCCACGCAAACACGAGACAGATTAGGGTACATGTTTTCATCTACTGCTACTGCCTCTTAACCCGAAAACGAAGCCGTTGGCGTGTAGGGCACGTTTGCTATACCAGACAATTAAATCAACTTGACGCTGAGGCAGTTTGGGGACGTCCTGAATATGCTACTGGATGTGATGCAGATGTTAACTGCTGTGCACAGTCCTAATTCTTTTTGCACTTTCATGCA
Source organism: Amblyomma mixtum (assembly GCF_055824585.1). Classification (NCBI taxonomy): domain Eukaryota; kingdom Metazoa; phylum Arthropoda; class Arachnida; order Ixodida; family Ixodidae; genus Amblyomma; species Amblyomma mixtum. The sequence continues at coordinate 60,260,254 of NC_143021.1, read as the reverse complement.
TGCTGGAAAGGTACATTGCGCGACAACCGTCGTGGCTTCTCGGCTGCTACTACAGAACGGAATCTGCTACTCGCACTTGTATCAAGGAAGCGCTCGAGGTCTTCGAGGACGTTGGCACATCTTAAGCATAGAATACTCAATTGCCGGTTTCTTCTAATCGTCGAATAAGAGATGACCATGGCACTAGGTTTTAACTATCAGGGTAATAGAAGTTAGGTTTGAATATAAATTTAACATGGAGCAAAGTTTTAATAAATATCAGCCATGGAACAAAAACGTTTGCCTCCAATTTCTTCAGAACAACTGCAAAATAAATGTTGCCGCCTTGCTCTATTATCAGTTAATTCTCAGTCATTATTCCTTTTTATCTTCACATGTGCTGGCTGTTCTCTTGCCGGTTTTCACTGTCCAGTGTATTGTGCTCGAGACATTAACCTTAGATAGAACTGGCAACTTGCGACATTCTCTTTGAACAGCAGAGCTCTAAGCGGTAACAAATCCGCATGCGGCCTAGTTAGTGTGCAAACATCTCGGCAGCACCGCAAAAACTGCCAGCAAATGCAGGATCTTAAACTAATGCTTAAAGCCTGTCACTCGCGTTAGCTTTAAATACCTAGTATTGTTAAGTACTGTTAATATATTGGGGCAATAAAGTTACATGCAATGGCTATAACATTCCACATTGCAATGCGCTGCCAAATGACTTAGCTCTCAAATAGATATGCAGTTATTTACCATTTCCTGCTTCGATCGTGGTCAAAAAGCACAAAATTTTACTGCCCACTTGACAAGGTGCCCGCTTTCACTTTTTCAGGGAAGCTTGGTGCCGTAGATGATTTCCTCACAACAGCCTTGAACTAATATATCCCAACGACCCGTCGCTGCGGATTCATTCGCTCACTCCTTCCTCAACATCGCTGCTCTGCTGTCTGAGCCCCACAGGCGTAGCCGTATGGTCAAGATTATAAGAAAAAAGGCTGCAGATCCGTATTAAAAAGTCGGGCCTCTTAACGCCACTCCGGCGGAGTATGTTAGTCGCCATAAGCGGGAGTTTTCTGGTAGCGCAGTTAAGTTGATTGGTTCGTGCTTGTGAATAATTAATCAGACTTCCTGTCATGCACTCGCTCGAGGCAACGAGAAGAGATTGCACAGTTTTTCACAGTACGTTTCGATTAGTTAAGAAAACTCCATCTTCAAAGGGTGGTCATTAGGGATAACGCAGTTTGCCGGCGGTACTTGATTAAAACTTGGCCATTTTGGGGGACGGGCACAGAACGTAGTAAAATCAAACATGGCTCCACGCGGCCTTAACTGCCGTACATTGAGGTCTATATTTCAGTATTTTTTTCACAGTTTTTTAGCTCACTAGAAGAATATCAATGCTCGGCAGTAACAGAGCACGTACCTCGGTGCGGCACGGCGACAGAGCGTACCAAAAGTTAGTCTGCAGTTCCATTTAAGCTTTCCCAACCATTCATTTGAATCTATCTAGCATCGTCCCGTTGGTGCGACCAACTTGCTTTGTTTCGCCGTACTAGTGACGGCGTGGAAGCTTAATACGCGGCAGGATTAATTTCGCTTTTTCTCTTTCACACTCTCCTCCATCCCTTCGGGCCTCAAACTTGATTTATAAAATCCACAGCGCTGTATCTAGAATCTGTTTTGCTCTCGGTCATGCATAGTCAGCAGCCTGTCAGACGTCGAAAGGCGATGTTCGTAAATGCGCGTTTAAAGAACGGAGTTGCTCTAGTTTGGTATGGCTGCAGCACTGCTGTTCACTTTGTAACCCTCAAAATCCCCTCGTCTGTTGTCTTCGGAACAGCTGTGATTGCAAAGAAATGGAACTCCAGCTGATTTTATACTCTTAGCTTTTTTCCGAATGCTCATTACCGGGAGACGCGCTGACACTCTTTAATTAAGAGCAGAAAGACTACCACGACAGCATTTCTTATCCATTGTTATCCTCGCTCTTCATTATTATTACCGACGCTTCTTCTCACGCAAAATCGCGGCTTCCTTTTTCACATCACGCCTGAGAAAATTTATTATTCGAGAGAAAATAGGGAGTTGGCATCAAGACTGCGTAAGGAATTCGATCAGAGCCTAGAACTTCCAAAAATCATGAGCTATGCAACAGCTTTAGTGAGATTAAAGGGACCGCTTTCTGGGACGTTTTGTATTCACAGCGAATAATAGCCACCGTAATTTTATTCACTCTCGAATAAAGAACTAGCCATACAATGTACCAGTCTCCACTCGGAAAGGGAAAAAATTGTGACCATTCAGATAATGATTACTCTATAATTTCGTGCGATAAGCGGTTTTTTCTTCTTTCTAACTACTTCTCCAATCACTTTCAACTTTATTACAGAAATAATATTAAAAATTCGTCTTCTAAAATTAATTTACAGAAAATATAATTTTGTACTCCGAAAATTGCGTCACCTGTAATTTAACTGCAGATAATACCTCATGTACTCTTCTAAGGCAAATATTAATTGCCTAGATACGTCTTTATTCAGCTGCAACCGTCGAACCGGGTTGCCAAACTTCGTGGTTTCTTCAAATTTTACTGAGCGCCCCTCTTTATTAGGGTTTAGGCAGGAAGTTTGCGGGTCTGTGAAGCTTTCGAAACTTCAATTTTTTTGAGAGTACTTACTTTCTTTTTGTGTAAGAGACTGCACAGTGATTTGATGTCTCTCCGCCGCCATTCGATCGTTCTGGGCACTTTGGCCTCATGGGTAATGATGTACTAAAACTCGTGCGCAAGATGCCGTTTCTTGCTTGCGCCAAAACGTTTTTCTTTTATATAAATTATACACCGCAGTTCTCCCTGTTGAAACCTGGCTTCAAAGGAAGGAACATTTTTGTCTCTTTTTTTAACTGTCGTCTGTGCAATTTACTTGAAACCATTCAACAGCTTCATGACTTAAAAGGATACGTTTTCGTTTTTGGATGTACTAGAAAGGACGCTAAAGACGGCGTTTGCTTTAAATTTCTACCCTGTACGTTACGTTGGGGCCACTCAACCTAGTTACGAACCGCCTTGCAAACTTTTAGCGCGAAAAAATTTTAGCGTGTTTACGAACCGTATGTGGTTAGTTTCTTACCACTATAGGCCACAGCAGCGGTGATGCAGTGGTTTTACTCGCTTCGTATTTGCGTGGTGCCATGATCGTATCTCGGGGGTGTAATTTTATTCGTTGACGCCAGAAGTAAAATGTTGCCTGTGGGCGTCCGGCGGTGGACTTGCGGACGTCGACGTAAACGACGCAAAACTGAGGAAACAGCAGCTGACGCCCTAACCATTAACGCACCCTAGCGGAGTGAGGTGCTGGGCTTGTAGGTGGGAGATGCATATATTCCGGTGGGCGTTCGGCGGTTGGCTATGTGGATGGTGCCATCGCAGCAACATTTTTTATGAACGAGCTGAGAATAGCTAACGCTGTGAAATGCACTAAACATGTGCGAGGAGTTTGTAGTTTGTGCTCAAAAAGCTGTTTACATTCTACGCGCTTTGTCCAGAGAAAGGAACTATTCGGAAACATCACTAATATGATGGTACCAAAGAACCAAAGGTTAGAAATATAGAAATAATATAAGTGCAGTTTGAATTATTTAACACGCAGACTAGTGCATGAGTTGACAGCATCCTATTCCCGCTTACCTGAGTACCACCATATTGCAGTTGTACGCTGTATGTGCTTCAGGGACAGTGAGGAAAGCTCTATTAATATCTTTTTTAAATATTAATAGAGCTTTCCTGTATGTGCTTAAGGGACAGTGAGGAAAGCTCTATTAATATTTTTTTTTTAAAGCAAAATTCGATAGTTCTGCATTTGATGGCTTTGTTGCCCCTTGGCCGGCAGCGAAAGATGAATTTATTTCTAAGGAATTTGGATTCGAAGTTGAAAAAGTTTTTCCCGCCGCTCTGATTCAAACTTGGGATTCTCTTATGACGACACAGGACTAAGTGACGTGAAACATTACGTGCACATGACGTAACGCAGACTCCGTGATTTCTAGGGGGCCTGCAGTGCGGCCTAGCAACAGCCGAAGAGAAAGCTACCGCTGGCCGCACGTTGAAGGCATCTATCGGCTATTGCGGCCGTCGCTACCGTCGCTTCGTTTACGTTTGTAACGGCGTTTTGCCAGCGTTACAATGGATTCCGTTCCCGAAGTCGTCAACGAAGTTCTCGCAAATAGACACCTTTAGCCTAGCGTGTACCTTGTTACCTTTAGCGGAATACCGGGAGCCCGCCTACCTCCGGTGAGCAGACGCTGATTGGTCCCGATGCTACGGCGCGCGCGTAGCTGCCGGGTGCGTGGCACCATCTGGAGACGTCAAGAAGATATGCGCATGCTTTGGCTGCGCCTCAGTGATTCGCGGCTTCTCGTGTCTTAGTGTAGGTTCTAGCAACACTGTTTGTCCTATGACGTCATCACGCTTGTACTTCCGAGTTTGGCCTGTGGCGGCGATACCTGTATTTTGGTTCTTGCTCTTTTCTACGTTACAACAGCTTTGTTGTCAGTATGAGTGGCGTGTTTGTAATCAGGAGCTGGTATTCTGTCGGTACAAGCCAACTGCATTTGCTCTTCAGTGTCCCTTTAAGCAGATAATTGATACCATTTCGATACCACTTAAGCTCTCTCCGCCATCCGCAGTTCCAGGTGTTGAAACCAGAGGCACTTCCTCTCGTTGTTTGCAACCAGGGATTTACAGTAACATAAAGGAAATCAGAGAGTGGTCTCAAAGCAGTTCAGCGTGTCAACGTGTGCACTATTCCGAGACTACATTGTACAACAACTGACATATCAGCTTTGGCCCAGGCCAAATACTTGACCAGCACATGATTAACGGTCTCTCTGCCGCTGTGTAAATTGTCGAAGCTGATCTTTGCTACCGTACAACCAAAGAAAAATGTAGAACAGTTCAGACTCGTTACCCTGTGACTAAAACTAACCCATCAGCCTGTAACGAAAGAGACAGAGTTTGGTTTATTCAGAACGCCGACGGGCGGAAAAACGTTCCTATTTGCCTTTCAGTCAAACGCTTCCAAAGCGAACACAGCCTTGTAATTGTAACCACAGAATGCAGTGTGCGGCTCTGAGGCAGCAACAATGTAGATCACATGGCTGGAATGCCAAAAAGTAACCACCACATTGTCAAGTCTGAGTTCAACCGTTCTTTAATTGCAGTCGCAATGGGATTGACAATCGAACAGGAGGCACAGGGTGGCGTTAACAAACAGCGTGCATTCGTCGCACGTGAACGATGGGCTCGCGTGCACAAGGTCCGTGCTTGGAGACGTCTGTGTTGGGCACGCATAGTGCCGAGTTACTGTGGAAAGTGGGTGCGCGGAGCATTGGGCGGAAAACCAATTTAGCCATGCAGAGGTGCAGACTCACAGAATCTAGCAAAGAGGCCTTTACAATCGCTGATGAAGCTACCATCATGTCGTGTCCGGTCGCTGTGTTGAATGCAGCGAATGTCGTGTCCGGTCGCTGTGTTGAATGCAGCGAAAGACGCACACGGTACTTTAAGACTTCATTTATTTAAAGCCGATGAGGGTGCGACCAGCGTCGACCGAGGCAGGAGCCGAACTGGCCGCCCGAAGAAAGGAGGGAGCGGAGAAGCGTCCACGGGAGGGAGTGGCTTCCCAAAACAGGAGGAGGGTGCGGGGGCGCACCATGGGGGGGCATCTGGCGACAGCGTGCGACGAGGGGCAAGTGGTCGTTAGGAGGAGGATGCGAGTGGTCGTTAGGAGGAGGATGCGAGTGGTCGTTAGGAGGAGGATGCGGGGGCGCACACACACAAAAGCAATAAGGGGACACAACACTTCCTTCCCCCTTAGAAAGTTGCCTGGTATCGTGCAGGGGGTCGGCGCTCACGCGTGGAGGCGCGCTGGCTTTGTGCGCTCGGGGGAGAAACACTTGTAGGCTGGCTGTTGTTCGCTGTGTCTCCTAGGTCTGTCCTGGGCGAAGTCTCTTCTTCCGGGAAGAGGTGCCAGGCTATGTGGGAAGATGGTGCACGTGCTCTCTCCGCTGGCGGACAGCTCTCAGACGGCGTCGTAAATCTACGCAGCTGGTTGAGATGTCGGCGTGCTACTGTGCCATGTATGTTGACGAGCCAAGAGCGCAGGCCTATGCGTCTGACAATTGTAGCTTCCTCCCAGCGTGGCTTTTTCAGAAACTGTCGGGCGAGGACGCGCTGCCCCTCATTAAGCGTGCCGCAGCGCGGAATTGCTCTTTCTTCCCGGAACGTCTCTGCCTTTGGCTCGGGGAGGATGGCTGTGAGCTGGGTTCGCATTTCACGCTCGAACATCATTTTCGAGGGGGTCTCGCCTGTTGTGCTCTGAACCGTCGTGTGCTGCTTGAAGAGAAAGCGCGCAAGGCGGCGCTGCAGCGAGCCTGTCTGATCTCTTTCAAGGGCGCGTTTTAGCTCGGCTACGTAGCGCTCGGCTTGTCCGTTTGTCGCTGGGTGGTAGGGGGCCGATGTAACTGATGAGATCCCGTTGTCGCGATAAAACTTGAGGATCTCCGCAGACACAAACGGTGTTCCGTTGTCCGACACTACCTTGCGCGGCAGGCCGAACGTTGCAAATAGTGATCGGAGGTTGTCAATGACTGCTGCCGAAGTCGTCTGTCCCATTTGCCTTATCTCAAGCCACTTTGTGTAGGCATCTACGACCACAAGGAAAGTGCAGCCCTCAATTGGTCCTGCAAAATCAATGTGCAGTGTGTGCCATGGTGTGTCTGGCTTTTCCCATTCTGGGACAGGAGCTTTCGGCGGGGCGCTCCGGCTGCTCTGGCAAGGCTTGCATTCTCGCACCACTGTTTCGATGTCGTTGTCAATGCCAGGCCACCACATGTAGCTTCTGGCACACTTTTTCATTGCAACGATGCCCCGATGTCCGGCGTGGATGAGAGACATAGCTTGTGCGCGTAGTTCTCTCGGCATCACAACTCGGGACCCAAATATGATGCAGCCGCGATGGGTGCTCAACTCTGTAGCTCGCCTGCGGTAAGCGTCGAAGTTGTCCCCTTTGAGTTTATGCACGTTGCCTTGTTGAACAGCTGTGTAAACTAGCCGGAGAGCTGCGCACTTCTGCGTAGATGCTGCAACTGTGCCTGCTGTAAGCGGAGGTTCTGGCAGTGCTTCGAACATCAGAACGTCTCCTGGTGGAAATGGTTCGTCAACAGTTGCGTATAGTGGCAGACGGCTTAGCGCATCGGCGTTTTGATGTTTACTCCCATTGCGGTAGACCAGAGCGTAGTCGTACGCTGAGAGTTTGATGCACCAACGTGTCATTCGCGGAGACAAAGTTGGTGGCATAGGCCTTTGTGGTCCCAGAATGCCCAATAGCGGTCGGTGATCGGTTATAAAGGTCACCTTCCGGCCGGCAATGTACTGGTGAAAATGTGTCGTCGCGTAGACGATGGCTAGCCCTTCTTTGTCAAGTTGCGCGTAGTTGCGTTCTGCTTGCGACAACGTACGTGAGGCGAAGGCGATGGGAGCTTCCCTTCCTTGCTCGTCAGTTTGCGATAGAACCGCGCCGACTCCGTACGGTGATGCGTCGCAAGCCAAAAGCAGAGGCTTCCTTTCGTCGTAGTGGCGGAGGACTGTACATCTTCGAATCAGGTCTTTCAGGGCATCGAATGACCGCTGATGGCGTGGCCACCATGTCCATGTCACATCTTTCCGAAGGAGTTGGTATAAGTCGTTGGCCACGGTAGCTCTTTGTTCCAAGAACCGGTCGTAGAACGTCAAGAGTCCGAGAAAAGCCTGTAGCTCCTGCTTGTTTGTTGGAGCTCGTGCTTCTGTGATCGCTCGCACTTTGTCCTCGGTAGGGTGAATGCCTTCCGCATTAATTCGGTGTCCCAGAAATTGCACCTCTGGCACCGCAAAACAGCACTTCGATTTGCTTATGCACAAATTAGCGTTTGCTAGCCTTTCGAGAACGAGCTCTAGGCGCACTGCATGCTCTTCAGTGGAAGTGCCACTGATGATGACATCGTCAAGGTAGACACAAACTCCTGGGATGCCCTGAAGCACTGTCTCCATGAATTTTTGAAATATGGCCGGGGCTGCAGCTACGCCAAAAGGCAGTCGCTTGACTTTGTACAAGCCTTTCAGTGTGTTAATTGCCAATAATTCAGCAGTTGACTCGCTCACCTTCAGCTGCTGATACGCCTGGGTGAGGTCCAATGTGCTGAAGACTCTTGCGCCACGCAGTACACTGAATACTTCTTCAGGTGTCGGTAGCGGGTAAGAGGACGCTTTAGTCGCAAGATTGACGGTGCTCCGGTAGTCTCCGCAGAGGCGTATGGTTCCGTTCTTCTTGCGAACTACGACAAGTGGTGTGGCCCATTCTGAATGCTGCGTCGGCTCGATGACACCTTGCTGCTCCAGTTTGTCCAACTCTTTTTCAACTGAATCTCGGAGAGCAAACGGCACCGGCCTGGCCTTCAGAAATTTGGGTTGCGCGTTGTCCAACAACTCCAGTGTGACCGGGGGCCCTTCGTTTCCTGGAATCTCTTCCGAGAATACTCTTTCGTATTTCTCTTGCAGTTGCTCAACCATGTTCTGGCTCGGCGTCTGGTGTATGCCGCATATCATCACGCCTAGTGGAGAAAACCAGTTTCTCCCTAGAAGGCTTGATCCTGTGCCCTTCACAACAAGCAGAGGTAGCGTATGGGTCTGGCCGTTGTAGTTAACCTGCACGTTGGCAGAGCCCAATAGTGGCAGATTCTGTCCTGACCACGTTCGCAGGTGCGTGTCGTCTTGTTGCAGGGCGGGTGCGTCAGATGGCCATGAAGTTCGGAACGTGTCCTCACTGATCAGAGTACAGGCTGCGCCGGAGTCCACCTCGAACTTAATCAGCTGGTGATGTACGCTTACTTCTGTAAAAATCTTCGGTCGCGTGCCGAGATTCATGGTGTTCAGGTCGTAGAACACAGATGGTGTTGCTGATGTTGTTCCATGGAGATCAGATAGCGGCGTATTCTCTGAGGCGTTGACGCTGTGATTAGGCTGGGAAGGTGACTTTATCTTGGCAAGTCTCCGTTTCGTAATGCATGCTCTTTCGATATGCCCTCGCTTGTGGCAAAAATTACACGTGGCTGACTGGAATCGACATCCCTGGGGGTTGTGTTGGTTGTCACACCGCGAGCAGCGTTGTGCCTTTTTGACCGATTTTACAACAACAGAAGGCTTGCGCACCTGGTTGCTTGTCTGGTGTACCGGCTCGGTGTTCCGGCGAATCCCTCTCTGCTGGTGACCGGCGCTCTCCGCTCGAACGGCGATGTCGTAAGCTTTGCTGAATGTGAGGTCCTTCTCAGCGAACAGGCGCTGCTGCAGTGACTCGTCACTCAGTCCGCACACAAATCTGTCGCGTAACATCACGTCCAAGGGAAGCATGGTGGTGTTAGCAGAAGAAGCTGCGTCTCCCTCCTGCCCGGTAGCTGTTGTCGACAGCGTTCCAAAATTGCAGTCGGCAGCGAGCTTCTTGAGCGCGGCTACGTAGGCGCTCACAGTTTCTGCTCCCAGTTGATCTCGTCGTTGGAAGCGAGCCCGGCTGTAGACCTCGGATGGCCTTGGGTCGTAGTGCTTTTGCAGCGCTTTTACGATGTCGTCGTAAGACACTGCCGCTGGTGTGCTTGGCTGAATAAGGGCGCAGACAGTATCGTAGGTCTGCACCCCGCACAGCGTCAGCAGGTTGGCCCTCTTCAAGGCTGGGTCTGTGATATTGTTAGCTTCAAAGTAGAACTGAAGGCGTCCAACCCACGACGACCACGATGAGCCGTTGAACTCTGGTATCTGATTGGGAAACCCTCGCGTAGCCATGGCTTGTCAATAGCGTTGCGTAGCGCGGGTCGAATCCACTTTCTCGTCGCCACTGTCGTGTCCGGTCGCTGTGTTGAATGCAGCGAAAGACGCACACGGTACTTTAAGACTTCGTTTATTTAAAGCCGATGAGGGTGCGACCAGCGTCGACCGAGGCAGGAGCCGAACTGGCCGCCCGAAGAAAGGAGGGAGCGGAGAAGCGTCCACGGGAGGGAGTGGCTTCCCAAAACAGGAGGAGGGTGCGGGGGCGCACCATGGGGGGGCATCTGGCGACAGCGTGCGACGAGGGGCAAGTGGTCGTTAGGAGGAGGATGCGAGTGGTCGTTAGGAGGAGGATGCGAGTGGTCGTTAGGAGGAGGATGCGGGGGCGCACACACACAAAAGCAATAAGGGGACACAACACATCAATATGTCTGCAATAAGACTACTTATGGCAAGTGGTAACGACGACCACTGGGCAACGCATCCACTCGCCTCCGAGAGCTGGCTCGGCCTCAGCTTTTGTGAGCCGCGTCACCTCCGAGCTCCTGGCCACAGGCCAGTAGCACTCTTCTTTTGTCTCTGTGAGCCATCCGACAGGAATGACTCAAGAGGAAACTTCACCACAGCGAATGGTTTTGACATGCTGCACAGAGGAAACACGACAAAAGATTAATGGGGAAACAAGGATTTTTACCAGACACTGTCTGTGCCATACTCTACTGGCACTTGCCTGTTTGGGTGCCGAAAACTTCACACTACCATGACAATTGACAGGTACTCTTACAACCATCTCGTTCTACTTCGCAACGCACTTCTGAACTTTCATGAGTTGAGAGTTACAAGTGTCACGAGCGCCTGCAATTTGGGACTTATTTAAACAATATTTCTTTGCCTGCTGTCATGTGAACCAAATAACAGCCAGCAATAGTGGCGTGCAACTTCACTGCATTGAACATCAAACTGAGTGCAGTCTACCAGGAGTCTACTAGGAGTCTACCCATACATGGCGAGCACTTTCTTGTAGCGGCCCATGTTTGTGTGCCTACATCCGATGGGGACATTTTTAATAAAAGCGCGCATTCACAAGGCGTGACTTGATCTCCTTAAAGCAAGCAAAAAAAGCGTAGACGTGCGCCTAGCCAAACGCACCAAGAGAGGGCGCCACACGTTTCTTGCCGATGCTGAGGATGCATGAATAGAAAAATAGCCAGGGAAAAATTCTGCCTGTTTGAAATGTAAAGAATTTTACATCTATTAAAAGATGGGACATTTCACTACCTAAAGCTCCTAGAGCAGTCCGATATATTGTAAATCATGGCAGCGGTGAGTGATCAAGTGAGGACAAGTGGGTTTTTTTTTCGCGACCTCGTCATAGGCATCATGCGACCATATCTCATCGCGCAGGGTAAACGCAATATTTAAGCCACAGTGATGAAACTTTATTAAAATAAACTGTATGAGGTATTTAACCCCTCAGGGTCAGAGCTCGCTTGTAACTGTTATGAGTGACGAGATATTGATTTTTTGTTTTTCATCGCCATTCAGTTACGTGCCGCCGCGCCGCCGGCTGTCGCGAGATGGCGCGACCGGTTTTCCGAGGCGCATGGGCCGGAATCCTGGGGATGCTGCACCGGCTCCCACGCTCGAGAGCGGTACGGCTGGCGGAATAAAAGGAAGATAACAGCACGTACAAACAGAAAAAATTGGCAGAGGCTCAGCTTGGTTAAGCCCGGAAATTGAGAAAGCAACTTCATCCGTTCCTTAAGCCCGCCGTCGTTTCCCAAATTGAGCGAATCGTTGCAGCCTTGCCTTGTGCATGTCGGACGACATGGCCTGGCTGAAACGCACAGCGTGGTTACGCTGGGACGACTGCGACGAGCCGGGTCGGCGCCCGATATATCTCCGTTTGACGTGTCGTCATCATATCGAGACTGGAGACTGGCGACTGGCGACTGGAGACTGGCGACTGGCGACTGGCGACTGGCGACTGGCGACTGGCGACTGGCGACTGGCGACTGGCGACTGGCGACTGGCGACTGGCGACTGGCGACTGGCGACTGGCGACTGGCGACTGGCGACTGGCGACTGGCGACTGGCGACTGGCGACTGGCGACTGGCGACTGGAGACTGGCGACTGGCGACTGGCGACTGGCGACTGGCGACTGGCGACTGGCGACTGGCGACTGGCGACTGGCGACTGGAGACTGGAGACTGGAGACTGGAGACTGGAGACTGGAGACTGGAGACTGGAGACTGGAGACTGGAGACTGGCGACTGGCGACTGGCGACTGGAGACTGGAGACTGGAGACTGGAGACTGGAGACTGGAGACTGGAGACTGGAGACTGGCGACTGGCGACTGGCGACTGGCGACTGGCGACTGGCGACTGGCGACTGGCGACTGGCGACTGGAGACTGGCGACTGGCGACTGGCGACTGGCGACTGGCGACTGGCGACTGGCGACTGGCGACTGGAGACTGGAGACTGGAGACTGGAGACTGGAGACTGGAGACTGGCGACTGGCGACTGGAGACTGGAGACTGGAGACTGGAGACTGGCGACTGGCGACTGGCGACTGGAGACTGGCGACTGGAGACTGGCGACTGGAGACTGGCGACTGGCGACTGGCGACTGGCGACTGGCGACTGGAGACTGGAGACTGGAGACTGGAGACTGGCGACTGGCGACTGGAGACTGGAGACTGGAGACTGGAGACTGGCGACTGGCGACTGGCGACTGGAGACTGGCGACTGGCGACTGGCGACTGGAGACTGGCGACTGGAGACTGGAGACTGGAGACTGGAGACTGGCGACTGGCGACTGGCGACTGGCGACTGGAGACTGGAGACTGGCGACTGGAGACTGGAGACTGGAGACTGGAGACTGGAGACTGGAGACTGGAGACTGGAGACTGGAGACTGGAGACTGGAGACTGGAGACTGGAGACTGGAGACTGGAGACTGGAGACTGGAGACTGGAGACTGGCGACTGGCGACTGGCGACTGGCGACTGGCGACTGGAGACTGGCGACTGGAGACTGGAGACTGGCGACTGGAGACTGGAGACTGGAGACTGGCGACTGGCGACTGGCGACTGGAGACTGGAGACTGGAGACTGGAGACTGGAGACTGGCGACTGGAGACTGGAGACTGGAGACTGGAGACTGGAGACTGGAGACTGGAGACTGGCGACTGGAGACTGGAGACTGGAGACTGGAGACTGGAGACTGGAGACTGGCGACTGGCGACTGGCGACTGGAGACTGGCGACTGGAGACTGGCGACTGGCGACTGGAGACTGGCGACTGGCGACTGGCGACTGGAGACTGGCGACTGGAGACTGGCGACTGGCGACTGGAGACTGGAGACTGGAGACTGGCGACTGGAGACTGGCGACTGGAGACTGGAGACTGGAGACTGGAGACTGGCGACTGGAGACTGGAGACTGGCGACTGGAGACTGGAGACTGGAGACTGGAGACTGGAGACTGGCGACTGGAGACTGGAGACTGGAGACTGGCGACTGGAGACTGGAGACTGGCGACTGGAGACTGGCGACTGGAGACTGGAGACTGGAGACTGGAGACTGGCGACTGGAGACTGGAGACTGGAGACTGGAGACTGGAGACTGGAGACTGGAGACTGGAGACTGGCGACTGGAGACTGGAGACTGGAGACTGGAGACTGGAGACTGGAGACTGGAGACTGGAGACTGGCGACTGGAGACTGGAGACTGGAGACTGGAGACTGGAGACTGGAGACTGGAGACTGGAGACTGGAGACTGGAGACTGGAGACTGGAGACTGGAGACTGGAGACTGGAGACTGGAGACTGGAGACTGGAGACTGGAGACTGGAGACTGGAGACTGGAGACTGGAGACTGGAGACTGGAGACTGGCGACTGGAGACTGGCGACTGGAGACTGGCGACTGGAGACTGGAGACTGGAGACTGGAGACTGGAGACTGGCGACTGGAGACTGGAGACTGGAGACTGGAGACTGGAGACTGGAGACTGGAGACTGGAGACTGGAGACTGGAGACTGGAGACTGGAGACTGGAGACTGGAGACTGGAGACTGGAGACTGGAGACTGGAGACTGGAGACTGGAGACTGGAGACTGGAGACTGGCGACTGGAGACTGGAGACTGGAGACTGGAGACTGGAGACTGGAGACTGGAGACTGGAGACTGGAGACTGGCGACTGGCGACTGGAGACTGGAGACTGGAGACTGGAGACTGGAGACTGGCGACTGGCGACTGGAGACTGGAGACTGGAGACTGGCGACTGGAGACTGGAGACTGGAGACTGGAGACTGGAGACTGGAGACTGGCGACTGGAGACTGGAGACTGGAGACTGGAGACTGGAGACTGGAGACTGGCGACTGGAGACTGGCGACTGGAGACTGGAGACTGGAGACTGGAGACTGGAGACTGGAGACTGGAGACTGGAGACTGGCGACTGGAGACTGGAGACTGGAGACTGGAGACTGGAGACTGGAGACTGGCGACTGGCGACTGGAGACTGGAGACTGGAGACTGGAGACTGGCGACTGGAGACTGGAGACTGGAGACTGGCGACTGGAGACTGGCGACTGGAGACTGGAGACTGGAGACTGGCGACTGGAGACTGGAGACTGGAGACTGGCGACTGGAGACTGGAGACTGGCGACTGGAGACTGGAGACTGGAGACTGGAGACTGGAGACTGGAGACTGGAGACTGGAGACTGGAGACTGGAGACTGGAGACTGGAGACTGGAGACTGGAGACTGGAGACTGGAGACTGGAGACTGGAGACTGGAGACTGGAGACTGGAGACTGGAGACTGGAGACTGGAGACTGGAGACTGGAGACTGGAGACTGGAGACTGGAGACTGGAGACTGGAGACTGGAGACTGGAGACTGGAGACTGGAGACTGGAGACTGGAGACTGGAGACTGGAGACTGGAGACTGGAGACTGGAGACTGGAGACTGGAGACTGGAGACTGGAGACTGGAGACTGGAGACTGGAGACTGGAGACTGGAGACTGGAGACTGGAGACTGGAGACTGGAGACTGGAGACTGGAGACTGGAGACTGGAGACTGGAGACTGGAGACTGGAGACTGGAGACTGGAGACTGGAGACTGGAGACTGGAGACTGGAGACTGGAGACTGGAGACTGGAGACTGGAGACTGGAGACTGGAGACTGGAGACTGGAGACTGGAGACTGGAGACTGGAGACTGGAGACTGGAGACTGGAGACTGGAGACTGGAGACTGGAGACTGGAGACTGGAGACTGGAGACTGGAGACTGGAGACTGGAGACTGGAGACTGGAGACTGGAGACTGGAGACTGGAGACTGGAGACTGGAGACTGGAGACTGGAGACTGGAGACTGGAGACTGGAGACTGGAGACTGGAGACTGGAGACTGGAGACTGGAGACTGGAGACTGGAGACTGGAGACTGGAGACTGGAGACTGGAGACTGGAGACTGGAGACTGGAGACTGGAGACTGGAGACTGGAGACTGGAGACTGGAGACTGGAGACTGGAGACTGGAGACTGGAGACTGGAGACTGGAGACTGGAGACTGGAGACTGGAGACTGGAGACTGGAGACTGGAGACTGGAGACTGGAGACTGGAGACTGGAGACTGGAGACTGGAGACTGGAGACTGGAGACTGGAGACTGGAGACTGGAGACTGGAGACTGGAGACTGGAGACTGGAGACTGGAGACTGGAGACTGGAGACTGGAGACTGGAGACTGGAGACTGGAGACTGGAGACTGGAGACTGGAGACTGGAGACTGGAGACTGGAGACTGGAGACTGGAGACTGGAGACTGGAGACTGGAGACTGGAGACTGGAGACTGGAGACTGGAGACTGGAGACTGGAGACTGGAGACTGGAGACTGGAGACTGGAGACTGGAGACTGGAGACTGGAGACTGGAGACTGGAGACTGGAGACTGGAGACTGGAGACTGGAGACTGGAGACTGGAGACTGGAGACTGGAGACTGGAGACTGGAGACTGGAGACTGGAGACTGGAGACTGGAGACTGGAGACTGGAGACTGGAGACTGGAGACTGGAGACTGGAGACTGGAGACTGGAGACTGGAGACTGGAGACTGGAGACTGGAGACTGGAGACTGGAGACTGGAGACTGGAGACTGGAGACTGGAGACTGGAGACTGGAGACTGGAGACTGGAGACTGGAGACTGGAGACTGGAGACTGGAGACTGGAGACTGGAGACTGGAGACTGGAGACTGGAGACTGGAGACTGGAGACTGGAGACTGGAGACTGGAGACTGGAGACTGGAGACTGGAGACTGGAGACTGGAGACTGGAGACTGGAGACTGGAGACTGGAGACTGGAGACTGGAGACTGGAGACTGGAGACTGGAGACTGGAGACTGGAGACTGGAGACTGGAGACTGGAGACTGGAGACTGGAGACTGGAGACTGGAGACTGGAGACTGGAGACTGGAGACTGGAGACTGGAGACTGGAGACTGGAGACTGGAGACTGGAGACTGGAGACTGGAGACTGGAGACTGGAGACTGGAGACTGGAGACTGGAGACTGGAGACTGGAGACTGGAGACTGGAGACTGGAGACTGGAGACTGGAGACTGGAGACTGGAGACTGGAGACTGGAGACTGGAGACTGGAGACTGGAGACTGGAGACTGGAGACTGGAGACTGGAGACTGGAGACTGGAGACTGGAGACTGGAGACTGGAGACTGGAGACTGGAGACTGGAGACTGGAGACTGGAGACTGGAGACTGGAGACTGGAGACTGGAGACTGGAGACTGGAGACTGGAGACTGGAGACTGGAGACTGGAGACTGGAGACTGGAGACTGGAGACTGGAGACTGGAGACTGGAGACTGGAGACTGGAGACTGGAGACTGGAGACTGGAGACTGGAGACTGGAGACTGGAGACTGGAGACTGGAGACTGGAGACTGGAGACTGGAGACTGGAGACTGGAGACTGGAGACTGGAGACTGGAGACTGGAGACTGGAGACTGGAGACTGGAGACTGGAGACTGGAGACTGGAGACTGGAGACTGGAGACTGGAGACTGGAGACTGGAGACTGGAGACTGGAGACTGGAGACTGGAGACTGGAGACTGGAGACTGGAGACTGGAGACTGGAGACTGGAGACTGGAGACTGGAGACTGGAGACTGGAGACTGGAGACTGGAGACTGGAGACTGGAGACTGGAGACTGGAGACTGGAGACTGGAGACTGGAGACTGGAGACTGGAGACTGGAGACTGGAGACTGGAGACTGGAGACTGGAGACTGGAGACTGGAGACTGGAGACTGGAGACTGGAGACTGGAGACTGGAGACTGGAGACTGGAGACTGGAGACTGGAGACTGGAGACTGGAGACTGGAGACTGGAGACTGGAGACTGGAGACTGGAGACTGGAGACTGGAGACTGGAGACTGGAGACTGGAGACTGGAGACTGGAGACTGGAGACTGGAGACTGGAGACTGGAGACTGGAGACTGGAGACTGGAGACTGGAGACTGGAGACTGGAGACTGGAGACTGGAGACTGGAGACTGGAGACTGGAGACTGGAGACTGGAGACTGGAGACTGGAGACTGGAGACTGGAGACTGGAGACTGGAGACTGGAGACTGGAGACTGGAGACTGGAGACTGGAGACTGGAGACTGGAGACTGGAGACTGGAGACTGGAGACTGGAGACTGGAGACTGGAGACTGGAGACTGGAGACTGGAGACTGGAGACTGGAGACTGGAGACTGGAGACTGGAGACTGGAGACTGGAGACTGGAGACTGGAGACTGGAGACTGGAGACTGGAGACTGGAGACTGGAGACTGGAGACTGGAGACTGGAGACTGGAGACTGGAGACTGGAGACTGGAGACTGGAGACTGGAGACTGGAGACTGGAGACTGGAGACTGGAGACTGGAGACTGGAGACTGGAGACTGGAGACTGGAGACTGGAGACTGGAGACTGGAGACTGGAGACTGGAGACTGGAGACTGGAGACTGGAGACTGGAGACTGGAGACTGGAGACTGGAGACTGGAGACTGGAGACTGGAGACTGGAGACTGGAGACTGGAGACTGGAGACTGGAGACTGGAGACTGGAGACTGGAGACTGGAGACTGGAGACTGGAGACTGGAGACTGGAGACTGGAGACTGGAGACTGGAGACTGGAGACTGGAGACTGGAGACTGGAGACTGGAGACTGGAGACTGGAGACTGGAGACTGGAGACTGGAGACTGGAGACTGGAGACTGGAGACTGGAGACTGGAGACTGGAGACTGGAGACTGGAGACTGGAGACTGGAGACTGGAGACTGGAGACTGGAGACTGGAGACTGGAGACTGGAGACTGGAGACTGGAGACTGGAGACTGGAGACTGGAGACTGGAGACTGGAGACTGGAGACTGGAGACTGGAGACTGGAGACTGGAGACTGGAGACTGGAGACTGGAGACTGGAGACTGGAGACTGGAGACTGGAGACTGGAGACTGGAGACTGGAGACTGGAGACTGGAGACTGGAGACTGGAGACTGGAGACTGGAGACTGGAGACTGGAGACTGGAGACTGGAGACTGGAGACTGGAGACTGGAGACTGGAGACTGGAGACTGGAGACTGGAGACTGGAGACTGGAGACTGGAGACTGGAGACTGGAGACTGGAGACTGGAGACTGGAGACTGGAGACTGGAGACTGGAGACTGGAGACTGGAGACTGGAGACTGGAGACTGGAGACTGGAGACTGGAGACTGGAGACTGGAGACTGGAGACTGGAGACTGGAGACTGGAGACTGGAGACTGGAGACTGGAGACTGGAGACTGGAGACTGGAGACTGGAGACTGGAGACTGGAGACTGGAGACTGGAGACTGGAGACTGGAGACTGGAGACTGGAGACTGGAGACTGGAGACTGGAGACTGGAGACTGGAGACTGGAGACTGGAGACTGGAGACTGGAGACTGGAGACTGGAGACTGGAGACTGGAGACTGGAGACTGGAGACTGGAGACTGGAGACTGGAGACTGGAGACTGGAGACTGGAGACTGGAGACTGGAGACTGGAGACTGGAGACTGGAGACTGGAGACTGGAGACTGGAGACTGGAGACTGGAGACTGGAGACTGGAGACTGGAGACTGGAGACTGGAGACTGGAGACTGGAGACTGGAGACTGGAGACTGGAGACTGGAGACTGGAGACTGGAGACTGGAGACTGGAGACTGGAGACTGGAGACTGGAGACTGGAGACTGGAGACTGGAGACTGGAGACTGGAGACTGGAGACTGGAGACTGGAGACTGGAGACTGGAGACTGGAGACTGGAGACTGGAGACTGGAGACTGGAGACTGGAGACTGGAGACTGGAGACTGGAGACTGGAGACTGGAGACTGGAGACTGGAGACTGGAGACTGGAGACTGGAGACTGGAGACTGGAGACTGGAGACTGGAGACTGGAGACTGGAGACTGGAGACTGGAGACTGGAGACTGGAGACTGGAGACTGGAGACTGGAGACTGGAGACTGGAGACTGGAGACTGGAGACTGGAGACTGGAGACTGGAGACTGGAGACTGGAGACTGGAGACTGGAGACTGGAGACTGGAGACTGGAGACTGGAGACTGGAGACTGGAGACTGGAGACTGGAGACTGGAGACTGGAGACTGGAGACTGGAGACTGGAGACTGGAGACTGGAGACTGGAGACTGGAGACTGGAGACTGGAGACTGGAGACTGGAGACTGGAGACTGGAGACTGGAGACTGGAGACTGGAGACTGGAGACTGGAGACTGGAGACTGGAGACTGGAGACTGGAGACTGGAGACTGGAGACTGGAGACTGGAGACTGGAGACTGGAGACTGGAGACTGGAGACTGGAGACTGGAGACTGGAGACTGGAGACTGGAGACTGGAGACTGGAGACTGGAGACTGGAGACTGGAGACTGGAGACTGGAGACTGGAGACTGGAGACTGGAGACTGGAGACTGGAGACTGGAGACTGGAGACTGGAGACTGGAGACTGGAGACTGGAGACTGGAGACTGGAGACTGGAGACTGGAGACTGGAGACTGGAGACTGGAGACTGGAGACTGGAGACTGGAGACTGGAGACTGGAGACTGGAGACTGGAGACTGGAGACTGGAGACTGGAGACTGGAGACTGGAGACTGGAGACTGGAGACTGGAGACTGGAGACTGGAGACTGGAGACTGGAGACTGGAGACTGGAGACTGGAGACTGGAGACTGGAGACTGGAGACTGGAGACTGGAGACTGGAGACTGGAGACTGGAGACTGGAGACTGGAGACTGGAGACTGGAGACTGGAGACTGGAGACTGGAGACTGGAGACTGGAGACTGGAGACTGGAGACTGGAGACTGGAGACTGGAGACTGGAGACTGGAGACTGGAGACTGGAGACTGGAGACTGGAGACTGGAGACTGGAGACTGGAGACTGGAGACTGGAGACTGGAGACTGGAGACTGGAGACTGGAGACTGGAGACTGGAGACTGGAGACTGGAGACTGGAGACTGGAGACTGGAGACTGGAGACTGGAGACTGGAGACTGGAGACTGGAGACTGGAGACTGGAGACTGGAGACTGGAGACTGGAGACTGGAGACTGGAGACTGGAGACTGGAGACTGGAGACTGGAGACTGGAGACTGGAGACTGGAGACTGGAGACTGGAGACTGGAGACTGGAGACTGGAGACTGGAGACTGGAGACTGGAGACTGGAGACTGGAGACTGGAGACTGGAGACTGGAGACTGGAGACTGGAGACTGGAGACTGGAGACTGGAGACTGGAGACTGGAGACTGGAGACTGGAGACTGGAGACTGGAGACTGGAGACTGGAGACTGGAGACTGGAGACTGGAGACTGGAGACTGGAGACTGGAGACTGGAGACTGGAGACTGGAGACTGGAGACTGGAGACTGGAGACTGGAGACTGGAGACTGGAGACTGGAGACTGGAGACTGGAGACTGGAGACTGGAGACTGGAGACTGGAGACTGGAGACTGGAGACTGGAGACTGGAGACTGGAGACTGGAGACTGGAGACTGGAGACTGGAGACTGGAGACTGGAGACTGGAGACTGGAGACTGGAGACTGGAGACTGGAGACTGGAGACTGGAGACTGGAGACTGGAGACTGGAGACTGGAGACTGGAGACTGGAGACTGGAGACTGGAGACTGGAGACTGGAGACTGGAGACTGGAGACTGGAGACTGGAGACTGGAGACTGGAGACTGGAGACTGGAGACTGGAGACTGGAGACTGGAGACTGGAGACTGGAGACTGGAGACTGGAGACTGGAGACTGGAGACTGGAGACTGGAGACTGGAGACTGGAGACTGGAGACTGGAGACTGGAGACTGGAGACTGGAGACTGGAGACTGGAGACTGGAGACTGGAGACTGGAGACTGGAGACTGGAGACTGGAGACTGGAGACTGGAGACTGGAGACTGGAGACTGGAGACTGGAGACTGGAGACTGGAGACTGGAGACTGGAGACTGGAGACTGGAGACTGGAGACTGGAGACTGGAGACTGGAGACTGGAGACTGGAGACTGGAGACTGGAGACTGGAGACTGGAGACTGGAGACTGGAGACTGGAGACTGGAGACTGGAGACTGGAGACTGGAGACTGGAGACTGGAGACTGGAGACTGGAGACTGGAGACTGGAGACTGGAGACTGGAGACTGGAGACTGGAGACTGGAGACTGGAGACTGGAGACTGGAGACTGGAGACTGGAGACTGGAGACTGGAGACTGGAGACTGGAGACTGGAGACTGGAGACTGGAGACTGGAGACTGGAGACTGGAGACTGGAGACTGGAGACTGGAGACTGGAGACTGGAGACTGGAGACTGGAGACTGGAGACTGGAGACTGGAGACTGGAGACTGGAGACTGGAGACTGGAGACTGGAGACTGGAGACTGGAGACTGGAGACTGGAGACTGGAGACTGGAGACTGGAGACTGGAGACTGGAGACTGGAGACTGGAGACTGGAGACTGGAGACTGGAGACTGGAGACTGGAGACTGGAGACTGGAGACTGGAGACTGGAGACTGGAGACTGGAGACTGGAGACTGGAGACTGGAGACTGGAGACTGGAGACTGGAGACTGGAGACTGGAGACTGGAGACTGGAGACTGGAGACTGGAGACTGGAGACTGGAGACTGGAGACTGGAGACTGGAGACTGGAGACTGGAGACTGGAGACTGGAGACTGGAGACTGACTGGAGACTGGAGACTGGAGACTGGAGACTGGAGACTGGAGACTGGAGACTGGAGACTGGAGACTGGAGACTGGAGACTGGAGACTGGAGACTGGAGACTGGAGACTGGAGACTGGAGACTGGAGACTGGAGACTGGAGACTGGAGACTGGAGACTGGAGACTGGAGACTGGAGACTGGAGACTGGAGACTGGAGACTGGAGACTGGAGACTGGAGACTGGAGACTGGAGACTGGAGACTGGAGACTGGAGACTGGAGACTGGAGACTGGAGACTGGAGACTGGAGACTGGAGACTGGAGACTGGAGACTGGAGACTGGAGACTGGAGACTGGAGACTGGAGACTGGAGACTGGAGACTGGAGACTGGAGACTGGAGACTGGAGACTGGAGACTGGAGACTGGAGACTGGAGACTGGAGACTGGAGACTGGAGACTGGAGACTGGAGACTGGAGACTGGAGACTGGAGACTGGAGACTGGAGACTGGAGACTGGAGACTGGAGACTGGAGACTGGAGACTGGAGACTGGAGACTGGAGACTGGAGACTGGAGACTGGAGACTGGAGACTGGAGACTGGAGACTGGAGACTGGAGACTGGAGACTGGAGACTGGAGACTGGAGACTGGAGACTGGAGACTGGAGACTGGAGACTGGAGACTGGAGACTGGAGACTGGAGACTGGAGACTGGAGACTGGAGACTGGAGACTGGAGACTGGAGACTGGAGACTGGAGACTGGAGACTGGAGACTGGAGACTGGAGACTGGAGACTGGAGACTGGAGACTGGAGACTGGAGACTGGAGACTGGAGACTGGAGACTGGAGACTGGAGACTGGAGACTGGAGACTGGAGACTGGAGACTGGAGACTGGAGACTGGAGACTGGAGACTGGAGACTGGAGACTGGAGACTGGAGACTGGAGACTGGAGACTGGAGACTGGAGACTGGAGACTGGAGACTGGAGACTGGAGACTGGAGACTGGAGACTGGAGACTGGAGACTGGAGACTGGAGACTGGAGACTGGAGACTGGAGACTGGAGACTGGAGACTGGAGACTGGAGACTGGAGACTGGAGACTGGAGACTGGAGACTGGAGACTGGAGACTGGAGACTGGAGACTGGAGACTGGAGACTGGAGACTGGAGACTGGAGACTGGAGACTGGAGACTGGAGACTGGAGACTGGAGACTGGAGACTGGAGACTGGAGACTGGAGACTGGAGACTGGAGACTGGAGACTGGAGACTGGAGACTGGAGACTGGAGACTGGAGACTGGAGACTGGAGACTGGAGACTGGAGACTGGAGACTGGAGACTGGAGACTGGAGACTGGAGACTGGAGACTGGAGACTGGAGACTGGAGACTGGAGACTGGAGACTGGAGACTGGAGACTGGAGACTGGAGACTGGAGACTGGAGACTGGAGACTGGAGACTGGAGACTGGAGACTGGAGACTGGAGACTGGAGACTGGAGACTGGAGACTGGAGACTGGAGACTGGAGACTGGAGACTGGAGACTGGAG
>NC_143021.1:60137155-60236540 GCF_055824585.1 Amblyomma mixtum | reverse complement strand
CATCCGAACATGGACAGCCTTCAAAACGAAGCTTGCCGAAGTCTTTGGTCGCCCCACTGTCCGGAAACTTCAGGCTGAACAGCGTTTGCGTGAACGCTCGCAGCACGTCGGCGAAAGCTTCACCAGCTATATAGAAGAAGTCATTGACTTATGCAAACGTGTCAATGCGAACATGTCCGAAGCCGACAAGATAAAACACATCTTGAAAGGTATCGACGATGATGCCTATCAGATGCTATTAGCCCGTGACTTGCGCACCGTTAAGGAAGTGTTCACGCTCTGCCAAAGCTTCGAGGAGCTGCGCAAACAGCGGTTATTGACTCGGAAACACCAACAAGCCCAGGTTGAATCGCTTTCTGGACTGGCGCCTGCAGCTGACAACACCTCTATGCTGCAACAAATCAAAGATTTCGTCCGTGAAGAGGTAGCTCGGCAACTTTCTCTTCTGCCTAGCCCTCAACAGGCGCCGCCTTATTTGGCCCCGGCTCTTCGACAGGCTATACAAGACCAGGTTACTGAGGCGCTTCCATCCTTCCATCCTCCGCCACCTGTCGCCGCACCCTTGATTTACGCCGATGCTGCTCCTAGGTCTGTCACCAGTCCCATGCCTTGCGCCGACGTCGCCCCAAGACCTGTAGCCGGTCCTCGGACTTACGCCGACGTTCTAGTACAGCCCCCGCCGTCGTCCTATCCTACAATGTACGTGCCTGTGCAAGCGTCGGCACCTGCCCTGCGACCAGCTCGAAGAGCAAGCAATCCGTGGCGCACCAGAGACAACCGTCCTGTATGCTACACTTGCGGAGTGCCTGGCCACGTCGCGCGCTACTGCCGTCGCCATCTCCAAGCGCCAGCCCCACGTGCGCAATCTTCGGGATACTGGCCTTCAACCCGTCAGTATTCTGAGCCTGTCGACCAAACGCCAAGTCGTCCTTACTCCCCTGATCGTTCAGCCCTCTCCAGCCGCCGCTCCCCTTCGCCTCGACGCCGCTCTATCTCCCCCATGCGACGTCGCCCTGATTCTCCTCAGCAGGAAAACTAGGCGCCGCAGTTCCGGAGGCAAGAACTGCGCCCCCGTCGAAATTTCGAAGACCTCATCGATCACCTGCAAACCTTATTGATGTTTTTGTTGAGGGCGTGTCTGTGATGGCTCTGATAGACACCGGTGCAGCGATTTCGGTAATGGACGAAAAGTTATGTACTTCTTTAAAGAAAGTTAAGACGCCAGTTTCGGGACTCACGCTGCGCACGGCCAGCGCACAGCCGATTACGCCGTTAGCAGCATGCACAGCTCGAGTTCGAATCCAGGACACACTATACTCCATCGAGTTCGTCGTGCTGCCTTCTTGCTCACATGCTTTAATTTTAGGGTGGGATTTCCTGTCGCGTCACGAAGCTGTCATCGACTGCGCTCGCGCAGAAGTTGGGTTCTCCGCTTTGCCTAATGTCTCGCCAGACGCTGCTCCTTCTGTTCCGTGCGCTAAAGCCGTCGTCACTGAAGACATCATCCTTCCTCACAGCTCCACTGCGCTTGTAAGCATCTCTTGTGACTCTGTTTGTGATGACGTTGTTCTCTTCACGCCAGCCTGCACTTTCCTGCGCCGCAAGTCCCTCCCGCTGCCCTACGCTGTGCTCACTATTTCTGCAGGCCTTTCCGTGCTATGGGTCTCTAACCCGTTTTCCTTCCCTACTGCTTTGCGCCATGGCGAATGTCTCGGCAGTTTACAATCTATTGCGTCCATTCTCACCTGTGAGGACCCCGCAGATTCACCTCATCTAGCCATGACTGCGCTCAGCCCTCCATCTTCTGCGCCTGATTCCTCCGCTACAGACCTCTTCCTTCGCTCTATCGACACCGATCTTCCTTCCCCGCAACGGACGCAGCTTCTTAACCTCCTTCACCAGTTCCGCTCCTCCTTCGACTGTCATCGGAGTTCCTTGGGCCAAACTTCCACGGTCACCCATCGTGTCACCCACCGGCAACGTGTCACCCACGGTCACCCACCCGCAACCACGCACCAGTGCGGCAGCGCCCCTATCGTGTATCTGCCACCGAGCGCCATGTTATCGAAGAGCAAGTTGATAAAATGCTCCAAGACGGCGTGATCCAGCCCTCCAGTAGCCCTTGGGCTTCGCCTGTTGTGCTGGTCAAGAAGAAAGACGGCTCCATCCGATTTTGTGTCGACTACCGCCGCCTTAATAAGATTACGCTGAAGGATGTCTACCCTCTTCCGCGCATCGATGACGCTTTGGACTGTTTGCAAGGGGCCGAACTATTTTCTTCCCTCGATCTTCGTTCCGGATATTGGCTGGTCCCCATGGAAGCGGCCGATCGCCCCAAAACCGCTTTTGTAACCCCCGACGGCTTATACGAATTTACAGTTATGCCATTCGGCCTTTGTAATGCGCCTGCAACATTTGAGAGGATGATGGACACCATTTTGCGGGGATTAAAATGGAAGGTATGCCTCTGCTATCTCGACGACTTCGTCGTCTTTTCTGCGGATTTTGACACCCACCTTCATCGCCTGAGGCACGTCTTGAACTGCCTTTCTGACGCCGGTTTGCAGCTAAACTTGAAGAAATGCCGTTTTGCCGCTCGTAAACTCACTATCTTAGGGCACGTTGTCTCGAAGGAAGGCGTTTCTCCCGACCCAGCCAAACTTCGAGCGGTCGCTGCTTTTCCCAAGCCTACATCTGTCAAAGAACTGCGCAGCTTCCTTGGCCTTTGTTCCTACTTTCGTAGATTTATCCGAAACTTTGCATCGATTGCTGCCCCTTTAACACAACTCCTATCCAGCAGCTCCGACTTTTCACAGTGGTCACCCGCATGCGACAACGCGTTTTATACCTTACGCCGCATCCTCACCGCACCACCTATCCTGCGCCATTTCGACCCGACGGCCCCTACCGAGGTCCACACCGACGCCAGTGGTGTTGGTCTCGGAGCTGTACTCGCGCAGCGCAAACCTGGCTTTCATGAGTACGTTGTCGCCTATGCAAGCCGCACCCTGACGAAGGCAGAGTCCAATTACTCAGTGACGGAAAAAGAGTGTTTGGCTATCGTTTGGGCTCTTACCAAATTCCGCCCTTATCTCTATGGTCGTCCCTTTGATGTCGTGACGGACCACCATGGGCTTTGCTGGTTATCCTCCCTGAAAGACCCCTCCGGCCGTCTCGCAAGATGGGCTCTTCGTATGCAGGAATACGATGCCCGTGTAGTTTATCGCACCGGACGCAAGCACCAAGATGCCGACGCCCTTTCTCGCTGCCCACTTCCGGTTGAGCTCGCCGGCCTCTCAACACTCGACGACTCCCCTCCGTTGCTTCACATCAACGACATGCCTTCAGCGCAGCGCATGGACCCTTGGATTGCGTCTCTGCTTGATTTCCTCTCTAACACTACGGCGGCTTCTCCATCACGCGCTCTCCGTCGCCAAGCTCCTCACTTCGCCATTCGTGACAATATCCTTTACCGCCGCAACTACAGCGCAGATGGTCGCAAGTGGTTATTGGTTGTTCCTCGCCACCTCCGCTCGCAAGTCTGTGATTATTTCCACGCTGACCCACAATGCGGACACGCAGGAGTATTCAAAACATACAATCGGATCCGGCTGCGTTACTACTGGCGCGGAATGTATAACTTCATCCTTAAGCACATCCGCTCATGCCTGCCCTGCCAACGTCGCAAGCGCCCTGCCCACCCTTCTGCAGGCGAGTTGCAGCCACTACCTTGCCCACCGCGCCCATTCGACCGCGTAGGCATTGATTTGTATGGACCTCTTCCCTACACTGCAGCCGGTAACCGTTGGGCTATCGTCGCAGTTGACCACTTGACGAGGTATGCAGAAACCGCCGCCCTTCCATCCGCCTCAGCGTCTGACGTCGCCTCCTTCATTTTGCGACGGTTCATTCTTCGCCACGGCGCACCGCGCGAACTGCTGAGTGACAGAGGCCGCGTTTTCTTATCGGAAGTTGTGCAAGCCTTGCTCCGTAAGTGCAACATCATTCACCGAACAAGCTCTGCCTATCACCCGCAAACTAACGGCCTTACAGAAAGATTTAACCGTACCCTCGGCGATATGCTCTCTATATACGTCTCATCAGACCATTCCAACTGGGATCTCGTCCTTCCGTATGTGACGTACGCCTACAACACCGCAACGCAGTCGACTACTGGCTTCTCTCCGTTCTATCTTCTTTACGGCCGTCATCCTTCTGCTCCACTCGATACCATTCTCCCATACCAGCCTGACGCATCTGAGTGTACTCCTATTTCGCAAGCTGCACGACACGCAGAAGAGTGTCGCCAAATCGCCCGTTCTCTCACAACTGAGGCCCAATACCGTCGGAAATCCCGCCACGACAGCCAACACACGTCCCCGCACTTTTCTTCTGGTAGCCTCGTGTGGCTCTGGGTTCCATCCAGTACTCCAGGCCTCTCCTCGAAACTTCTGGCGAAGTTTCATGGCCCCTACCGAGTTGTGGAGCGCACCTCGCCTGTTAATTACTTGGTGGAACCGCTGATGCCGTCTTCTGATCTTCGCCGGCGCGGACGCGAGACTGTTCACGTGCAGCGCCTAAAGCCGTATTATGACCCTGCCATCTCACCCACCCCGTAAGTCGCCAGGATGGCTCCTCTCCTTCCCGGGGGGGCAGTTGTAACGACGAAGAAGTTCTTGTTCCGGTGAAGACGACGACGAACTTTTGACCGTTGTGTTGAGCGGCATTGCCATCGCTTTGTGTGTGAGCTCTCGGTGCTCGACCTGTGTGTCTACGAGGCCTGTGTCTCTGCGTCTACCACCGGCGCCCTGCTCCTCTAACCGTCCCAGTACCCATCTTACAACAGAATTTACAGGCACTTTTCAAACAGAAGTAAAAAATTTTGATTAACAGTCTCGCTATTAAGTTTATTCCAATCAGTAATTGTCCTCGGAAAAAAAAAAGAAGATTTAAAACAGTTATTTCGCGCGTTCAAAGGGGTGATAGTTAGTGCATGCCTTTGTCTCGTGTTATAAACTGAGGAATAAGAAAAATAATTACAGGTATCAACTTTATAATGTCCTTTTATAAGCTGGAAAAAAAACTTTAATCGACAAACACGATTGCGCTCAGTGACGGGGGGTAACCCACTTCGCCTCACGAGCTCACTTATAGATGCACGGCCATATGAGTTAAAAAGAAATCTAGCCACTTTATGCTGTATTCGCTCTAATTTCTGAATGTTTGTTAACGTGAAAGGGTCCCAAATGATTACGGCATATTCTAGTAATGGACGGATGAGAGAATTGTAGGCCAATAGACGAACACTAGCCATACTTCGAGCCATACTCGAATTTCCCGCGCCCAAGGACGTACGCGGCCTGCGCCGTTGTGTGGGAATGGCCAACTGTTATCGTCCTGTGCCCGCGTGCAGGCACCCTTGACCTAGCTCTGGGGAAAGACTTCCGCGTGGCGATGGGAGCCCGAGCAAGAGCGATCCTTTCGCCTCCTGTCTAGTGCCATTGCCGAGACAGCGCAGCTCAGGCTACCCGACCTGACCAGACAGTTCGTAGTCCAGACTGACGCGAGCGATTTGGGTTTAGGAGCAGTTCTCCTACAGGAATTCGATGGCGTGCTGCAACCGCTGGCCTTTGCCAGCCGCTCCTTGCTGCCCTCGGAGAGGAATTATTCCGTGACCGAGAAGGAGCGCCTCGTCATCGTGTTTGCACTGCGCAAATTTGACGTCTACCTTGATGGAGCGCAATTCGTGGTGCAGACAGACCACAGTGCGCTCAGTTGGCTGATGCGGCTCCGCGAGCCTGCGGGTCGGCTGGCGCGCTGGGTTCTCCTGATACAGCATTACGACTTTTCGGTGCAGTATCGAAAGGGGAGCACAAATGTGGTAGCTGACGCGCTATCCCGTGCCCCACTCGCCAGCGGCGCCTTGACGCCTGTAGGCGGAGGGGGCGAAACAGCGGAAGAGCCGCCGGGCGGCAAGGAGGGGGAGCCCGGAAACGGGTTAATCCATTCCGCTAACCAGGCAAGCAGCGCTTCGCAAAGCGGACGAGAGGCAAAGCTCTTCGTGAGCGCCTCGGAGGTGCCGACGCGAACGGAAATTTTTGCTGCAAACCTGAGTGGGGACGAGACCAGGCTCCCCTCTGGGATGACTGGAATCGTTTTCAGCCGTAAAGAGCTACTGAAAGCCCAGCAAAATGGCCCCTTTTGTCGCGAGGTGAGCGACGGTCTCAGGGAGACGGAGCGCCGTGACGCTACTGGTACTGTAGCGGGCGCAGGGGGGCAGAAGCCAGCGTGTGTCGCGGCGAACCCCGGGGATTCATATTTGCTGGACCATGACGGGCTCGTGCTGAAGTACATAGCCACCGATGACGAGTCCATCGACCCGTTCAAGGTGGTTATCCCCAAAAGTCTGAGAGGCGCACTTTTGCGATTCTCTCATGACGAACCACTGGCCGGTCATCTGAGTGGCTCCAAAGTTTTTGCAAAACTGAGTCATTCGGTGACGTGGTCCGGCATGAAGCGTGACATTTTCCGCTATTGCCGTTCCTGCCATGTCTGTCAAGCGGTGAAGTCAAGCGGCGGCAAGCCGCCTGGAATGATGAAACCGATTGACAGTGTGCGTCCGTGGCAGATGGCCACCTGCGATTTGATGGGGCCTTTCCCCAGGAGCAAGCAGGGGTTCATAGACCTGAAGGCCTACGCGTCACGGTCTGACGAGCTTGCGCGGTACCCATTGGTATCAAAGGCAAGCGCAAAGGCACAACTGGTGCTGCGGAACGCAAGCGTACGGAGCACCGGTACAGTCTGAGGCGACGGTCACCGGTGTGATTGATGCCGGACGGCGGACTCCTCCGCAACCGAAGGCACGCAGCCTCAGCTAGCTGGCGAGCTTTCTCGCCAGGCCCTACCCAGGTGAAGCACGGTGTGTTATTAAGCATGAAATGCTTTTAGCTCCCGTTGTCGACAGTGTGGTGACGTCACGCCGAGACCGAGAGCTATCATCCGGGCACTGAAATCCACTCATCCGGGCACTGAATTCCAGTCAACAGGGCACTGAAATCCACTCATCCGGGCACTGAATTCCAGTCATCCGGGCACTGAAATCCACTCATCCGGGCTCTGAAACGAGAACATCTGGGCACCGTACGAGACTTAACGAGATTTAACGAGACTCTCTAAGCCCTCCTACGCGACCGGCATGCAAGCGCCGGTTGGTCTCCAAATGAGACAAAAAATAACTGCTGCCAGTGCCTTCTCAATGTTTATCAAGATATCAGTGGAGCTGTGGGTTTGATAATGCACGGAATTATAATTTCCGATTTCTAATAACGCGTGCAAAAAGCACATAAATGCCACGTTACACTTCGTTGTCATACGTGATCCGGGGGAGAAGCGCTGCGTTCAAAGGGCAAGGCATCGCGCCGAACGGGTGGTGGCGTTCCTCCCTTCCTTTACGGTGCGGTTCGGGTGTCCACCGAGATGGCAGAGAATTACTGCGCCATTTCCTTTCCTCAAAAAACCTTGCGTTCAAATGGCAAGGCATCGCGCTGAACGCGTGGTGGCGTTCCTCCTTCCTGTACGGTGCGGTTCGGGTGTCCACCAAGATGACATTAGGCCCGTAAACATTTCATGCTTACTCTACTCTCGTTTACGGGAGAGGCAGATATTTTTTTTGTTGTTTTCGCAGCATGCTCAGTTCCAGCCTTGCGTGTTTATCTATTTATTTATTTGTTTTGTTTGAGTCAGTTTCTAGCCACTTTCGTTTCCTGCTTGTTCGTCGGTTTTCGTTCTAACGTACCGAGATGTGCATAGGTAACATGCGTCTGCGTTGGCGTTCAGTTTTTTTTAACAAGACTTGTACATATGTAAACTTCAGCCGCTCTCGCTTGCACTTATCTTTTGAAGCGCAGAGTTTGCCTGTCGTTTGTACGGCGCCTTTTCTCATTTCCGGCCCGACTGTAGGTGGTGGGCTCGTTAAGGAGCCGTGTGTCGCGGTGCGAGTTTTGTGCGGCCCGTATGGAGGGGAAGTTGGCGGGAAGTTTGGGGCGATGGGGGGCGGAAAGTGCACCCTTTGACCCTCGCCGCGGCGCCTCTGGACGCTTCTGATGAGGGGATCGTTGTCGCCGACCGGCGTCCGCGCACGTGCTGGTGTATGTGTGTTTGTGGCTGTGTGCGCGCGTAACCATGAGCCAAGGCGACGCCTGTGAGTTGTGCCGTTGTGCTTCCGCGTGAGCGCGGGGATGAGAAGGACCCCTCGCTGTTGCCAAGTTTACACATCCGGACGCCGCCGAACGTCCGCGCCCGTTTGAGCCGGCGTGAAGGGGGTGCACTAACTGTCCTGTGCCGAACGTGACGTCGTGTCCAGGGGCACGAGGTTAGTGCCCTGCCGCGGCCCCGTCGTCATCAACGGAACGAAGACCACCATCGGTCGTCGGCCCTCCCAACCCATTCAACTTGAAGCCTGCGAGCCATGAGTCGCCGACCGGCCCACTGGGCCGCGCCATCGAACTTTGAGGCTGACATCCACCTGTCACATAGTTGTACAGTTGAATTCACATCGCCTTGTGTACCGTGTATATAATCTGCAAGCTGTTTTGATTTACTGAAGCGTATGCCAGTGTTTGTTTGTTTGCCTTGTTTTTTTTCCTTTGTTTTCTTACGTTGTTCTGGCTGGAACTGAAGTGTAGCTAGTTTTTTTTTTGTGTATTCATTTATTTATTTTGGAACTGAGGTGTAGCTTATTTTTTTTGTGTATTCATTTCTTTATTTTCGCCGCGTGCTCTGCCGATGGGTAGGAGGGCATTTAAGGAGAGGGGGATGTGGGAATCCTGGCTTTCCGCCGTCGCCTTTGCGCAGCTATGCCGGCCTCCCGCGTTGTTTCTCCTCTTTCCCTTGCTCCCGCCTCAGGCGGTGGAGAGGCGGCTGGGTGACTAATCACTGTCATTTAGCCACAGCTCCGCCCCGGCTCCCCAAGGGCCTTTGCCATTGGCGCCTTTTGGCGGGAATTCGGGACCCGCTTTGGGCGGCCGCGCGCCGCGCGACCGTCCGAGAGGGGCCCAGCGAGAGAGAGATCCCTCCGAGACAGCGTAAGGTGCTTACGCTACTGTTTGTCCGTGCCGGCCTTGGCCGTTCGGACCAGTGCTTACTCGAGCTCGCCCGCACGTGTCCTCTGACCTGCAGCGGCTCGAGCCTGTACAGCGGGGTCCAGCGACCTCAGACAGGCGTACCTTGCGTTGATTGCCCACTCTATCTCGCAACCGGCCCAACGGTCGACACGAGGGAGAGATCACAGCACTGCCGCGGGGACATTCTCCTGCAGCGGCGTGCTAGCGGCGCGCATTGCTCGAGTCGCTTCGTGCGCGCAGCGGAGCCTTGCTCCTCGCGCGCCCCCGGGACGGGGTGACTATTGAGTGTGTGTGTATCAGCTGGTGGACGACGTGAATAAACGTCTCCTTTGTGAACTTGGAGGCCTATTTCTTTGCGGCGAATCGCTCTCCTCCCAGCGGAGGTTGAGTGCACCGCATCGGTGTCCCAGTGGTGTGTGGTGACGGCTGATCGGGGCCCTTGGCTCGCGCGAAGCTCGAACCCGCGGTGGTTGGTGGCCTGTGTCCACTTAGAAACCCACAAGCTGGATGGCGTCGTTTCCTTAAGTGTGAAAAAAATGCGTGAAACTCTAAAAGAATAATATACCCTGGCTTAAGCATTATTAGTGAAGCACACAAAAGTGATTTTGCTATTGAAGGTAAAATTTTCACAACAGTGTTACATCATCAGTTACACAGCAGTCACGTGGAAATGACCGTAGGAGGGTGAAAAAAACATTTGTCTTAGGGCGCGCGAAAAACAAAGATGTATGACTTTTGTACATTTTATTTACAGGTGTGTTGGTCCTGCCAGTGAAGGTTCGAGCTCACATGAAGTCTGTGCGGGATCCATCTATGACCCGTTTGTGTGCAATCTCTCTTCATGTGCTGCCCGCATGGAAATCGTCAAACTGGTGAGCACGTGCTTAGTGTGTTAGGGCAAGCATTAAGGGATAACATGTTTGCCTTTAGTAAGATTGCGTACGGCTAATGATATCTGATTGTATTTATATATAGTTTGTTCACCAAGCAAAAACAATGTAAATAGAACCACGTATGAAAATATTGTTAATTAATCATGTCTGTACTTTTCAGGTGACAGCGGAGATAGGTGTGCGTGACACGCAGTGTTGTTCTGTGGCTTTGAATTTCTCTCAGTGACCAAAATGTCAAGGTAGCCTCATTTTGATTGGTGCAAAATGCAAAAGCATGCATATACTAAAGAACTCAAGGTAGTCATAAACAGTTAAAACTGTGCCTTTCCTTGCAGTACATTCTGGAGCGGTTTTCATGAGTATAAAAAGACAGTAGTAATTATTTCTGTGCATCAGTTTGGGAAATCTGCCATCAAGTACCCCTAGCTATATAGAAACAGTTTGTTTTGATACTAATGATTGGTTTTGCAGTGAGCGTATTTTAGATTAGTACGTAAAACTAGACTATAGTTGAACTTGCGGCTTCAACAATTTCACATATTTGGAAACACAATGTCTAGCTCATTGGGAGATTTCAGTGCACAGCGTTGATTAGTGTGCAGGTGATGGTGTGCATCTTATGCAGACGTGGCGGACCACCCTCACCATGAGGTCTCATGTGCGCGGGAGCCGGGATGCCAGATTCATGTTTGCTCATCTCCCAGCTGGTCTGGTTACCCAGCTGGGTGGCCGTACCGGGCTCCTGAGGTGTCTGCAAAGGTCATGGTACAGCATGATCAAGAGTTCTCTGCGAAGTCACCACAGCTTGCATTGCGCAACTCAACATATTCATCCACACTCAGCTGCAGGACCATGACACCGCTGGCAAGTGGTGATAATAGTAGGAGCACCAACATCAGCAGCAAGGAGGAGGACACAGCACCATTTGGACACTACCGGACAGACCGGAAGTGCATGATCAGCAGCTGCGTGCGGGAATTGCACTCACTGCTGCGGTTTTCACGTGTAGGTATGCCACAAGTAATGAGTGCACATTTGCTTTGCTTCAAGTATGATAGCACACTGCTAGGAAGTTGGTGAAGTCTTTGTCACTTCGGTGTTCTTCATTAAACTGGACCATATTGGTGGTATCCATGAGAGTAGAAATTAGT
Source organism: Amblyomma mixtum (assembly GCF_055824585.1). NCBI lineage: Eukaryota > Metazoa > Arthropoda > Arachnida > Ixodida > Ixodidae > Amblyomma > Amblyomma mixtum. The sequence goes on along the minus strand of NC_143021.1, from coordinate 60,225,374 downwards.
TTTATATGGTGCTGCAGTTTTTTTTGAGTCAGGAAGTGTCCCAAGTGTTTTCAGTCTGCCGTGTGCCAACTTGCTGAGTGCGTGCTTCAACACATGCTTTGGTGATTGTGAAGAAGTGCTGTTCCTTCGTGTGGTGCCTCCCTATGTGTTCTGCTTGTACACAACGCACATTTTATTTGGTGCTTAAGCTCAGTGAAAGACAGGAGGGCACCAAAATCTTTTCCTTCTAGGGTTGACTGGACAAGCTTTCACCAGTGCTTTTCTGTTTGCTTTGGTGTTTGTTGAGAGCCAGCAGTCCACAACATCCTCAACATACAGCATGGTCGCTGCGTCTCTAGTCATTTGCAACATGTGTTCTTCAGGGTGCAACATGCCTTGTGTGGCACTGTTTGTGTGATAAGATCCCAACATGCTTTGCCTCATGGCATCTGGCTGCCTCTGTGTGCTTGCTTTCTACTGCCTCTTTCACAAGCTGCTTGTAGTTATACAGCAGTGAACTATTTTCCCTGAAGGAAAAGTCACTTAATTGTTTCATGGTCATTTTGCCAGATGAAAATGCAAGGTCTGGCCAGCGTTTTCACACGTGTACCCATTCCCATCTTCTAGCTGAAATTTTTACCCATGGCGGAAACCTACAAATTATACATTAATTCAGTTGAAGGTAAATGGAGGTATAAATTATGCAGGTGGGCATAATTTATGTTTCAATAATAAAGCACCAAATGGCATTCTGTTGCTGGAAGGGCATGATCCTATTCAATAATTCAACTGGAAATTCAATAATTCAACTGGAAATGGATCATAATGGTAGTAGCAGTAAACTTTATTGATTTTTCTGGGTTACTCAGGCGGTCTTCCCAGGTCCGGGATTTCTTTCTCTTTCCAGCATTTGTGGTCTGGGTTCTTTTTCTATGCTGGGCCATCAACCTTGAATGCATGGATTGGAAGATCACTGCCCTGCTGTCCTCCCAGTGAAACTGTTAGATCCCATTTTCACTGCCTTGTCTCCTTGCACTTTGCTTCATGCGAATTGGGGATGCTGTTTGGTCACTTTATGAAAAATCCTAGACAATCCGTTTACCCTCTGAACCCTTAGTGTGACTGTACCATATCAGTGTACGTGCTGCCATTTTTCTCTTTAGCAAAGGCGACTGCTGGCTACTTAAGTTTGCAAACTAGGCAACAATAATGTGCATGTACACCACTGTCAAACGTTTATGAAAGACTGGTCTGTCCCGAAAAAATTCTTATCTTTGTAGACGAGACATATTCGTCAATATGTATTGTTTCACTAGGTAATGATTCGTACTTAGGCTGCATAATGAATTCTAGGATGCATGAAGTTCAGTGATGCAAATAAATTATTTTGCCAATAATGGCTTCCACAAACTTTTCACTGTGCATGTAAAAGACAGCTCACCTTTTTTAAGCAAATTGCAACACCTAAGAGGCAATGCAACTTGTCTTGCTCCCCAAAAATGTAGGGGCACACTTAAGCTCAGCATTCATGGGTATGACACAACAGTGTTTATGGCTCCCTGCAGCGGTTTCTCTTCACACACACAGTCACTGTTCTTCATTCGTGTTCACACATTTATCACAGTTGCCTCAACACAGGTTCCCAATTCTTGTCTTTGAACTCTTCCACACTGCAGTTCACCTACGTAACGTTACTGCAATTAGTTTCTCACTAATTGGCACATCTCTAGTTCACTGCAGTAATTACATTGCTAGGCTTCAAATTAAGCCAACAGCACCCACACATCACTCCCCTCCCCTTTCATCATCATCATCATCAGCCTGACTACACCCACTGCAGGGCAAAGGCCTCTCCAATGTCTCTCTAATTAACCCTGTCCTTCGCCAGGCGCAGCCACTGTATCCCCGCAAACTTCTTAATCTCATCCGCCCACCTAACTTTCTGCCGTCCCCTGCTACGTTTGGTTTGGTTTATTGGGGTTTAACGTCCCAAAGCGGCTGAGGCTATCAGAGACGCCGTAGTGAAGAGCTCCGGAAATTTCGACCACCTGGGGTTCTTTAACGTGCACTGACATCGCACAGCACACGGGCCTCTAGAATTTCGCCTTCACGAAATTCAGCCGCCGCGGCCGGGATCGAACCCGCGTCTTTCGGGCCAGCAGCCGAGCGCCGTAGCCACTGAGCCACCGCGGCGGGGCCCCTGCTACGTTTGCTTTCTCCCCTTTGTACCTCAGCAAAGTCAATGTGCCTACACGGCCTAGTTGGTAGCGTGCCTGGCTGGTGATCCAGGGGTCATGGGTTTCAAGGCAGAGAGAGATTTATTAATTTTCTGTACGTAAAGTCTATTATTTTATAACGTGAAGTAGTTTCATACGTTTGATTCAGATTACAAATCCTCTTTTCAGTGACTTTCACAGCGGACATCCACGCGTGAAGCTTGTTTTTTGACACAATGCCCGCTGAATAACACTGGATTTTCTGCTGAATCGCAGCCTCTCTCCTTGACAGTGGTGTGTGCAGGCTTTCCGTACCTTTCTTTTCTGGTTGCACATGGCACCCAATATAATTTTTCAGGGGGCTTAAATTTTATGCACAGGCACTTGCAATGACTCCAATTTTATCAACATTTTGCAACCTGCTCTATCATTATATTGGTGATGAATAGCTTCTGTTCATTAATTTAATACTCTCCTCGTGGAAACTCTGAGGCAGACTTGCTTAACATTTTTCAAGCTGCCTTAATCATGCTCAAAAAAAACAATTTACCCTCCATGAGCACACACCACTAGGCATTTTAAGTGTTCTGTTTTTTTTTTCATGCAGTGCAGTGTACATAGAGGGGATAAATCTCCAACCTGTCACTTATGCTCGAGCACCAGAGCGGATTTTAGGCGCACATATAAGCGGTCGCTTCATGCAGTACAATTACCGCTAGACTCTTATTTCCTTGACGACCGGCCACAGGGTCTTTCGCGTCGCATTCAGCACCATCACTCAGCAAATGTGTGCGCGCGTACGCCGAGATCGCCGCCGCAACGCATTTCACCGTATATCTCTACGGCGCTACTGTGCTAACTCACCTTCGCGCCGCAACTCGGCGGTGTTTTTTGTACTTGGCGCCAAGTAGCAGACGACACTGGTTATTTTTTTGTCACACTTTTTCCTTTATTCTACAATGTCGTCATTATATTCTGCTGTTACGCATTTCCGCACCGCCCCGATTCACACGTCACGGGTACGCCCCGCTCATGGCGGATTGGCGAATATCGAGAATCGGGCCCCCGGACGGGCGGCCTGCGCTATCGCGTCTTGTTTCGCTTCACTTCCGCGGCCTCACGGAATGCCGCGTTGGAACAGAAACGCACTGACACAGAGCGCAGGGCGGAGCGAGGTACGTCACAGGCGCTCACAGACGCTGTGTTACAGCGTGAAGCTGCCTACCAGGGTGACTTTTTCTCGCTTCGTAACGCGCGCAAAAATTTTTTTCATTAAAATTTTTTTCTTGGCTGGACTGTTTGAAAGACGATCTTAATCTCATCCACCCACCTAACTTTCTGCCGCCCCCTGCTATGCATGCCTTCACTTGGAATCCATTCCGTGACCCTTAAGGACCAGCGGTTACCTTGCTTTCGCGTTGCATGCCTTGCCCAAGCCCATTTCTTCCTCTTGATTTCGACTAAGATGTCATTAACCCGCTTTTTTTCCCTGACCGTCTCCGCCCTGTTCCGATCTGTAAATGTTGCAGCGATCATTTCTTTTTCTTTCCATAACTCGCTGCATTTTCCTTAACTTAAGCTGAACATTTTTCGCTTACCTCCACGTTTCAGCCCCATAGCCGAGTACACCCTCCCACTTTTTTAACCTGAACGCACGAGCGTCGACTGTCCAGTGCAGCGGTGCCGAGGCGAAGCAGAGCGGAAATCGGGAGAGGGGACGAGCATGCGCGCTGATCATGTCGCTGCAGCTAGTGTCGCCTGCTTGGCTGTTCTGTTTCGTGCGAAGCACCCCCTGCGAAGCAACTTTTGAGGCCGAGTTCTGAGGGCGTTTGTTTCCTGTTCTGTCTGATGTGTGCATATGTCTCTGGGATGGTGCAAATACGTAGCGTTCCAGGCACGACTCTAGACCCCTGTTGCATTTGCGGGTAGCGTCTCGAGAGCATTTGCTTAAAATAGCGAAATTAAAGCGTCAATAGCGAGGGTCCTCTTCAGTTAGTTTTTTTTAAGCAGCGATTGCAACTTGTTTCTTGGGCATGCTAGGCTGTTCCCAAATATATGCTCTTTTCAGAATCACCCACGCTACATGCAGCGGATAAATCAATCGCTTGCAGCTTCTTGGGGCTCCGATGCATAACAGCCGATGATGGGCAGGGGTTGCTTCGCACTAATCAGAACAGCCTAGCAGACGAACCTTACTCCAGCAGCATGAATTGTAGGCGTGCCATTGCCCTCGCAGGCGTTCTCCTCTCCTTCTTCTTCCGGCGCCGCAGCGCCGGGCAGTCGACGCTCGCGCGTTCAGGTTAAAAACGTGGGAGGGTATACCTTTAAGATACAGCTGTTATATACATTTCTACTGAGGGTCATTGGTAAACTGCAACGCATGATATATGGGAACCTGCCATATGCGTCCATGCCATTCTTATTTTTCTACTTATTTCCCTCTCATAATCCGGATCAGCGGCCACACCTGCCCCAAGTACACATAATACCTAAGCACTTTCAGCACTTCGCTACCAATTATGAAGTGCTTTTCCCTAGAGAGACTGTTGAACATTACTTTGGTTTTCGACATGCTAATTTTAAGACCTACAGTTCTGCTCTGCCTGTATAACTCATTGATCATACTTTGCAGCTCAACTCCTGAGTGATTTAGCAAGGCAAAGTTATCGGCGAATTGCGAATTGCGAATTATTTGGCCATTTTCTATTAACTCTAATCCCCAACTGCTCTCAATCTAGGCCCCAGGACACCTCCTGTAAACTGGTGGTCAATAGCTTTGGCTATTTAGTGAGAGGCGCAAATTATTTTTCTATATTAAAGACTTCTTCCTTTAATTTTTTTTTTTTTTGTAGACGGCACTGCCGGCAGTAGAAGTACAAGGCAGACACTTGCCCCGTCTGAACGTTTGTTTTCGCTGGCAGCCAAAACGAAGCTATCCAAGTCTCGTGTGCTGGTCTGCAGCGTGCGATAATTATTTCTCTTCTTATCTATTACATTAGGAACATGCATTATCCCTTTGCATTTTCGCAAATTGTTTCTCTGGTGCAAAACACGGTGCAGCCTGAATAACACCATCTGCCCGGCTAGTTGTTTGTGATCCATATGTGATCCATCGTGTGGGTACTAGTTCGATCGCGCGCCGTGATTACTCCTCCTGGTGGGCTTTTATCCGGCGTGTGTATATAAGTGCGGGTTCAGTTTTTGCTCAAATAAAAGTTGGAAGTTCAGCGCTCTATACTACCTTCTTCTCCTTCCTGTTTTGTGTTCGCACTGCTGATATATGTACAGTGCTTCTGGCGGTAATTATTCCTGAGGACTTTGTTCCGGCATGCTTCAGGTAGTTCCTTACTGTTCTGAATGATTTGTTAGTAATCTTTACAGAGCCAAAGCCAGGTTCATTCTCACTGTGTATATTGTTTTCAAGCAATGAGGTTCAATAAAACAAATTTTGCGTCACAATTTGTTTCGTTTTAAACATCAATGGCATAACTTCGAAGCGCGCATTTTACCACTGTGCAGTATATCTAGCTAGAACTTAGGCTCGTCGAAGGGGTTTTTTTTAAACTTCTGCCAAAAACCGTAAGAGATACCCAACACGAGGAGACTGCGTGCAACCAAGCAAAGATCAGCGTTCATACGAGACACTGTAGATGCGTTAGTGAGCATGACTGCATAAATTGAAAGGAAAAAAATGAGAGTTGACATGTAACCTGTGAAGTACTAAGATAAAATGAAGGCTTCAAAGTAACCCGCGAAATATTCACAGCTGACGGTAAGTGCGAGAGTTACCGCTTAACCTTTAAATTCCTGAAAAATTATAGCAAAGATGGCGGCTGCACAGCAGTAAATCCAACTGTATGCAGCGAAAACGTATACGGTGTGTTGGAACTCTGAAAATTGTCGGTGACATATTTGTGAAAGTGTGCACCAATATTACGGGTTGCCAAGATTAGAGTGCATGGAAGATGGCCGGTCTTAAGGCGTGCTGCTGCAAGGAAGGCGGCTGCACACACCGGGGCCGTACTTCAATCTCCCGCCTACTGTAGAGATCAAGAAGCATTGAGGGATGACAACCGACGAACGGTCCCTACCTCGTTTCAACAAAAACGACGTAGTTCGTGTGAATGGAAAGACTTGATCGCAGAAAGCCAAAGTAGTTGGACTGGCCGGGCCGCGGGCCTTTCACTAGTGCCCAGTGAACATTATCGCTCTTCGGCGGAACTGTGGACGCCTTTTGGCAGTGGACGAACAATATGATGTAAGCACAAAAGACGACAAAGATCCGGACGAGTGCAATGCCTTGTCGCAAGCGGCGGAACGGCCCGCCATTCCGGGTCCACCGACGGCAATTCAGCACCAAATGCTGGGTTGGCGCCAACCGGAACTGTAGCTTCCTCGACGACAGGTTAGTTATCGCCCCAACCACCACGGCGAAGGACGACAGGGCAAGTGCTACTACTAGAGCACCTGGGCTACGACCAGGGTTTCTAGTACACACTCCAGCGTTATTGAGCTCGGCGGTGACCGCCTGTTCAGGAGGAGTATGTATCATATAAGATCAGGGCACGCCAGCTGTCTGTGCATGCTACATGACTATGTGCTAGCCCTTGCAGTATGTATCAGTGCTGAATAAAACACGACTGGAGACTGGAGACTGGAGACTGGAGACTGGAGACTGGAGACTGGAGACTGGAGACTGGAGACTGGAGACTGGAGACTGGAGACTGGAGACTGGAGACTGGAGACTGGAGACTGGAGACTGGAGACTGGAGACTGGAGACTGGAGACTGGAGACTGGAGACTGGAGACTGGAGACTGGAGACTGGAGACTGGAGACTGGAGACTGGAGACTGGAGACTGGAGACTGGAGACTGGAGACTGGAGACTGGAGACTGGAGACTGGAGACTGGAGACTGGAGACTGGAGACTGGAGACTGGAGACTGGAGACTGGAGACTGGAGACTGGAGACTGGAGACTGGAGACTGGAGACTGGAGACTGGAGACTGGAGACTGGAGACTGGAGACTGGAGACTGGAGACTGGAGACTGGAGACTGGAGACTGGAGACTGGAGACTGGAGACTGGAGACTGGAGACTGGAGACTGGAGACTGGAGACTGGAGACTGGAGACTGGAGACTGGAGACTGGAGACTGGAGACTGGAGACTGGAGACTGGAGACTGGAGACTGGAGACTGGAGACTGGAGACTGGAGACTGGAGACTGGAGACTGGAGACTGGAGACTGGAGACTGGAGACTGGAGACTGGAGACTGGAGACTGGAGACTGGAGACTGGAGACTGGAGACTGGAGACTGGAGACTGGAGACTGGAGACTGGAGACTGGAGACTGGAGACTGGAGACTGGAGACTGGAGACTGGAGACTGGAGACTGGAGACTGGAGACTGGAGACTGGAGACTGGAGACTGGAGACTGGAGACTGGAGACTGGAGACTGGAGACTGGAGACTGGAGACTGGAGACTGGAGACTGGAGACTGGAGACTGGAGACTGGAGACTGGAGACTGGAGACTGGAGACTGGAGACTGGAGACTGGAGACTGGAGACTGGAGACTGGAGACTGGAGACTGGAGACTGGAGACTGGAGACTGGAGACTGGAGACTGGAGACTGGAGACTGGAGACTGGAGACTGGAGACTGGAGACTGGAGACTGGAGACTGGAGACTGGAGACTGGAGACTGGAGACTGGAGACTGGAGACTGGAGACTGGAGACTGGAGACTGGAGACTGGAGACTGGAGACTGGAGACTGGAGACTGGAGACTGGAGACTGGAGACTGGAGACTGGAGACTGGAGACTGGAGACTGGAGACTGGAGACTGGAGACTGGAGACTGGAGACTGGAGACTGGAGACTGGAGACTGGAGACTGGAGACTGGAGACTGGAGACTGGAGACTGGAGACTGGAGACTGGAGACTGGAGACTGGAGACTGGAGACTGGAGACTGGAGACTGGAGACTGGAGACTGGAGACTGGAGACTGGAGACTGGAGACTGGAGACTGGAGACTGGAGACTGGAGACTGGAGACTGGAGACTGGAGACTGGAGACTGGAGACTGGAGACTGGAGACTGGAGACTGGAGACTGGAGACTGGAGACTGGAGACTGGAGACTGGAGACTGGAGACTGGAGACTGGAGACTGGAGACTGGAGACTGGAGACTGGAGACTGGAGACTGGAGACTGGAGACTGGAGACTGGAGACTGGAGACTGGAGACTGGAGACTGGAGACTGGAGACTGGAGACTGGAGACTGGAGACTGGAGACTGGAGACTGGAGACTGGAGACTGGAGACTGGAGACTGGAGACTGGAGACTGGAGACTGGAGACTGGAGACTGGAGACTGGAGACTGGAGACTGGAGACTGGAGACTGGAGACTGGAGACTGGAGACTGGAGACTGGAGACTGGAGACTGGAGACTGGAGACTGGAGACTGGAGACTGGAGACTGGAGACTGGAGACTGGAGACTGGAGACTGGAGACTGGAGACTGGAGACTGGAGACTGGAGACTGGAGACTGGAGACTGGAGACTGGAGACTGGAGACTGGAGACTGGAGACTGGAGACTGGAGACTGGAGACTGGAGACTGGAGACTGGAGACTGGAGACTGGAGACTGGAGACTGGAGACTGGAGACTGGAGACTGGAGACTGGAGACTGGAGACTGGAGACTGGAGACTGGAGACTGGAGACTGGAGACTGGAGACTGGAGACTGGAGACTGGAGACTGGAGACTGGAGACTGGAGACTGGAGACTGGAGACTGGAGACTGGAGACTGGAGACTGGAGACTGGAGACTGGAGACTGGAGACTGGAGACTGGAGACTGGAGACTGGAGACTGGAGACTGGAGACTGGAGACTGGAGACTGGAGACTGGAGACTGGAGACTGGAGACTGGAGACTGGAGACTGGAGACTGGAGACTGGAGACTGGAGACTGGAGACTGGAGACTGGAGACTGGAGACTGGAGACTGGAGACTGGAGACTGGAGACTGGAGACTGGAGACTGGAGACTGGAGACTGGAGACTGGAGACTGGAGACTGGAGACTGGAGACTGGAGACTGGAGACTGGAGACTGGAGACTGGAGACTGGAGACTGGAGACTGGAGACTGGAGACTGGAGACTGGAGACTGGAGACTGGAGACTGGAGACTGGAGACTGGAGACTGGAGACTGGAGACTGGAGACTGGAGACTGGAGACTGGAGACTGGAGACTGGAGACTGGAGACTGGAGACTGGAGACTGGAGACTGGAGACTGGAGACTGGAGACTGGAGACTGGAGACTGGAGACTGGAGACTGGAGACTGGAGACTGGAGACTGGAGACTGGAGACTGGAGACTGGAGACTGGAGACTGGAGACTGGAGACTGGAGACTGGAGACTGGAGACTGGAGACTGGAGACTGGAGACTGGAGACTGGAGACTGGAGACTGGAGACTGGAGACTGGAGACTGGAGACTGGAGACTGGAGACTGGAGACTGGAGACTGGAGACTGGAGACTGGAGACTGGAGACTGGAGACTGGAGACTGGAGACTGGAGACTGGAGACTGGAGACTGGAGACTGGAGACTGGAGACTGGAGACTGGAGACTGGAGACTGGAGACTGGAGACTGGAGACTGGAGACTGGAGACTGGAGACTGGAGACTGGAGACTGGAGACTGGAGACTGGAGACTGGAGACTGGAGACTGGAGACTGGAGACTGGAGACTGGAGACTGGAGACTGGAGACTGGAGACTGGAGACTGGAGACTGGAGACTGGAGACTGGAGACTGGAGACTGGAGACTGGAGACTGGAGACTGGAGACTGGAGACTGGAGACTGGAGACTGGAGACTGGAGACTGGAGACTGGAGACTGGAGACTGGAGACTGGAGACTGGAGACTGGAGACTGGAGACTGGAGACTGGAGACTGGAGACTGGAGACTGGAGACTGGAGACTGGAGACTGGAGACTGGAGACTGGAGACTGGAGACTGGAGACTGGAGACTGGAGACTGGAGACTGGAGACTGGAGACTGGAGACTGGAGACTGGAGACTGGAGACTGGAGACTGGAGACTGGAGACTGGAGACTGGAGACTGGAGACTGGAGACTGGAGACTGGAGACTGGAGACTGGAGACTGGAGACTGGAGACTGGAGACTGGAGACTGGAGACTGGAGACTGGAGACTGGAGACTGGAGACTGGAGACTGGAGACTGGAGACTGGAGACTGGAGACTGGAGACTGGAGACTGGAGACTGGAGACTGGAGACTGGAGACTGGAGACTGGAGACTGGAGACTGGAGACTGGAGACTGGAGACTGGAGACTGGAGACTGGAGACTGGAGACTGGAGACTGGAGACTGGAGACTGGAGACTGGAGACTGGAGACTGGAGACTGGAGACTGGAGACTGGAGACTGGAGACTGGAGACTGGAGACTGGAGACTGGAGACTGGAGACTGGAGACTGGAGACTGGAGACTGGAGACTGGAGACTGGAGACTGGAGACTGGAGACTGGAGACTGGAGACTGGAGACTGGAGACTGGAGACTGGAGACTGGAGACTGGAGACTGGAGACTGGAGACTGGAGACTGGAGACTGGAGACTGGAGACTGGAGACTGGAGACTGGAGACTGGAGACTGGAGACTGGAGACTGGAGACTGGAGACTGGAGACTGGAGACTGGAGACTGGAGACTGGAGACTGGAGACTGGAGACTGGAGACTGGAGACTGGAGACTGGAGACTGGAGACTGGAGACTGGAGACTGGAGACTGGAGACTGGAGACTGGAGACTGGAGACTGGAGACTGGAGACTGGAGACTGGAGACTGGAGACTGGAGACTGGAGACTGGAGACTGGAGACTGGAGACTGGAGACTGGAGACTGGAGACTGGAGACTGGAGACTGGAGACTGGAGACTGGAGACTGGAGACTGGAGACTGGAGACTGGAGACTGGAGACTGGAGACTGGAGACTGGAGACTGGAGACTGGAGACTGGAGACTGGAGACTGGAGACTGGAGACTGGAGACTGGAGACTGGAGACTGGAGACTGGAGACTGGAGACTGGAGACTGGAGACTGGAGACTGGAGACTGGAGACTGGAGACTGGAGACTGGAGACTGGAGACTGGAGACTGGAGACTGGAGACTGGAGACTGGAGACTGGAGACTGGAGACTGGAGACTGGAGACTGGAGACTGGAGACTGGAGACTGGAGACTGGAGACTGGAGACTGGAGACTGGAGACTGGAGACTGGAGACTGGAGACTGGAGACTGGAGACTGGAGACTGGAGACTGGAGACTGGAGACTGGAGACTGGAGACTGGAGACTGGAGACTGGAGACTGGAGACTGGAGACTGGAGACTGGAGACTGGAGACTGGAGACTGGAGACTGGAGACTGGAGACTGGAGACTGGAGACTGGAGACTGGAGACTGGAGACTGGAGACTGGAGACTGGAGACTGGAGACTGGAGACTGGAGACTGGAGACTGGAGACTGGAGACTGGAGACTGGAGACTGGAGACTGGAGACTGGAGACTGGAGACTGGAGACTGGAGACTGGAGACTGGAGACTGGAGACTGGAGACTGGAGACTGGAGACTGGAGACTGGAGACTGGAGACTGGAGACTGGAGACTGGAGACTGGAGACTGGAGACTGGAGACTGGAGACTGGAGACTGGAGACTGGAGACTGGAGACTGGAGACTGGAGACTGGAGACTGGAGACTGGAGACTGGAGACTGGAGACTGGAGACTGGAGACTGGAGACTGGAGACTGGAGACTGGAGACTGGAGACTGGAGACTGGAGACTGGAGACTGGAGACTGGAGACTGGAGACTGGAGACTGGAGACTGGAGACTGGAGACTGGAGACTGGAGACTGGAGACTGGAGACTGGAGACTGGAGACTGGAGACTGGAGACTGGAGACTGGAGACTGGAGACTGGAGACTGGAGACTGGAGACTGGAGACTGGAGACTGGAGACTGGAGACTGGAGACTGGAGACTGGAGACTGGAGACTGGAGACTGGAGACTGGAGACTGGAGACTGGAGACTGGAGACTGGAGACTGGAGACTGGAGACTGGAGACTGGAGACTGGAGACTGGAGACTGGAGACTGGAGACTGGAGACTGGAGACTGGAGACTGGAGACTGGAGACTGGAGACTGGAGACTGGAGACTGGAGACTGGAGACTGGAGACTGGAGACTGGAGACTGGAGACTGGAGACTGGAGACTGGAGACTGGAGACTGGAGACTGGAGACTGGAGACTGGAGACTGGAGACTGGAGACTGGAGACTGGAGACTGGAGACTGGAGACTGGAGACTGGAGACTGGAGACTGGAGACTGGAGACTGGAGACTGGAGACTGGAGACTGGAGACTGGAGACTGGAGACTGGAGACTGGAGACTGGAGACTGGAGACTGGAGACTGGAGACTGGAGACTGGAGACTGGAGACTGGAGACTGGAGACTGGAGACTGGAGACTGGAGACTGGAGACTGGAGACTGGAGACTGGAGACTGGAGACTGGAGACTGGAGACTGGAGACTGGAGACTGGAGACTGGAGACTGGAGACTGGAGACTGGAGACTGGAGACTGGAGACTGGAGACTGGAGACTGGAGACTGGAGACTGGAGACTGGAGACTGGAGACTGGAGACTGGAGACTGGAGACTGGAGACTGGAGACTGGAGACTGGAGACTGGAGACTGGAGACTGGAGACTGGAGACTGGAGACTGGAGACTGGAGACTGGAGACTGGAGACTGGAGACTGGAGACTGGAGACTGGAGACTGGAGACTGGAGACTGGAGACTGGAGACTGGAGACTGGAGACTGGAGACTGGAGACTGGAGACTGGAGACTGGAGACTGGAGACTGGAGACTGGAGACTGGAGACTGGAGACTGGAGACTGGAGACTGGAGACTGGAGACTGGAGACTGGAGACTGGAGACTGGAGACTGGAGACTGGAGACTGGAGACTGGAGACTGGAGACTGGAGACTGGAGACTGGAGACTGGAGACTGGAGACTGGAGACTGGAGACTGGAGACTGGAGACTGGAGACTGGAGACTGGAGACTGGAGACTGGAGACTGGAGACTGGAGACTGGAGACTGGAGACTGGAGACTGGAGACTGGAGACTGGAGACTGGAGACTGGAGACTGGAGACTGGAGACTGGAGACTGGAGACTGGAGACTGGAGACTGGAGACTGGAGACTGGAGACTGGAGACTGGAGACTGGAGACTGGAGACTGGAGACTGGAGACTGGAGACTGGAGACTGGAGACTGGAGACTGGAGACTGGAGACTGGAGACTGGAGACTGGAGACTGGAGACTGGAGACTGGAGACTGGAGACTGGAGACTGGAGACTGGAGACTGGAGACTGGAGACTGGAGACTGGAGACTGGAGACTGGAGACTGGAGACTGGAGACTGGAGACTGGAGACTGGAGACTGGAGACTGGAGACTGGAGACTGGAGACTGGAGACTGGAGACTGGAGACTGGAGACTGGAGACTGGAGACTGGAGACTGGAGACTGGAGACTGGAGACTGGAGACTGGAGACTGGAGACTGGAGACTGGAGACTGGAGACTGGAGACTGGAGACTGGAGACTGGAGACTGGAGACTGGAGACTGGAGACTGGAGACTGGAGACTGGAGACTGGAGACTGGAGACTGGAGACTGGAGACTGGAGACTGGAGACTGGAGACTGGAGACTGGAGACTGGAGACTGGAGACTGGAGACTGGAGACTGGAGACTGGAGACTGGAGACTGGAGACTGGAGACTGGAGACTGGAGACTGGAGACTGGAGACTGGAGACTGGAGACTGGAGACTGGAGACTGGAGACTGGAGACTGGAGACTGGAGACTGGAGACTGGAGACTGGAGACTGGAGACTGGAGACTGGAGACTGGAGACTGGAGACTGGAGACTGGAGACTGGAGACTGGAGACTGGAGACTGGAGACTGGAGACTGGAGACTGGAGACTGGAGACTGGAGACTGGAGACTGGAGACTGGAGACTGGAGACTGGAGACTGGAGACTGGAGACTGGAGACTGGAGACTGGAGACTGGAGACTGGAGACTGGAGACTGGAGACTGGAGACTGGAGACTGGAGACTGGAGACTGGAGACTGGAGACTGGAGACTGGAGACTGGAGACTGGAGACTGGAGACTGGAGACTGGAGACTGGAGACTGGAGACTGGAGACTGGAGACTGGAGACTGGAGACTGGAGACTGGAGACTGGAGACTGGAGACTGGAGACTGGAGACTGGAGACTGGAGACTGGAGACTGGAGACTGGAGACTGGAGACTGGAGACTGGAGACTGGAGACTGGAGACTGGAGACTGGAGACTGGAGACTGGAGACTGGAGACTGGAGACTGGAGACTGGAGACTGGAGACTGGAGACTGGAGACTGGAGACTGGAGACTGGAGACTGGAGACTGGAGACTGGAGACTGGAGACTGGAGACTGGAGACTGGAGACTGGAGACTGGAGACTGGAGACTGGAGACTGGAGACTGGAGACTGGAGACTGGAGACTGGAGACTGGAGACTGGAGACTGGAGACTGGAGACTGGAGACTGGAGACTGGAGACTGGAGACTGGAGACTGGAGACTGGAGACTGGAGACTGGAGACTGGAGACTGGAGACTGGAGACTGGAGACTGGAGACTGGAGACTGGAGACTGGAGACTGGAGACTGGAGACTGGAGACTGGAGACTGGAGACTGGAGACTGGAGACTGGAGACTGGAGACTGGAGACTGGAGACTGGAGACTGGAGACTGGAGACTGGAGACTGGAGACTGGAGACTGGAGACTGGAGACTGGAGACTGGAGACTGGAGACTGGAGACTGGAGACTGGAGACTGGAGACTGGAGACTGGAGACTGGAGACTGGAGACTGGAGACTGGAGACTGGAGACTGGAGACTGGAGACTGGAGACTGGAGACTGGAGACTGGAGACTGGAGACTGGAGACTGGAGACTGGAGACTGGAGACTGGAGACTGGAGACTGGAGACTGGAGACTGGAGACTGGAGACTGGAGACTGGAGACTGGAGACTGGAGACTGGAGACTGGAGACTGGAGACTGGAGACTGGAGACTGGAGACTGGAGACTGGAGACTGGAGACTGGAGACTGGAGACTGGAGACTGGAGACTGGAGACTGGAGACTGGAGACTGGAGACTGGAGACTGGAGACTGGAGACTGGAGACTGGAGACTGGAGACTGGAGACTGGAGACTGGAGACTGGAGACTGGAGACTGGAGACTGGAGACTGGAGACTGGAGACTGGAGACTGGAGACTGGAGACTGGAGACTGGAGACTGGAGACTGGAGACTGGAGACTGGAGACTGGAGACTGGAGACTGGAGACTGGAGACTGGAGACTGGAGACTGGAGACTGGAGACTGGAGACTGGAGACTGGAGACTGGAGACTGGAGACTGGAGACTGGAGACTGGAGACTGGAGACTGGAGACTGGAGACTGGAGACTGGAGACTGGAGACTGGAGACTGGAGACTGGAGACTGGAGACTGGAGACTGGAGACTGGAGACTGGAGACTGGAGACTGGAGACTGGAGACTGGAGACTGGAGACTGGAGACTGGAGACTGGAGACTGGAGACTGGAGACTGGAGACTGGAGACTGGAGACTGGAGACTGGAGACTGGAGACTGGAGACTGGAGACTGGAGACTGGAGACTGGAGACTGGAGACTGGAGACTGGAGACTGGAGACTGGAGACTGGAGACTGGAGACTGGAGACTGGAGACTGGAGACTGGAGACTGGAGACTGGAGACTGGAGACTGGAGACTGGAGACTGGAGACTGGAGACTGGAGACTGGAGACTGGAGACTGGAGACTGGAGACTGGAGACTGGAGACCTTGCCATCGCTTTAGAGAACTCCTTCGTGGACACGACAAGGTGCCCCAAGCTGTCCAGCTACTACGAGCGCGTGAAGGCAGAGCTGCCTTATTTCGAGGAAATCTACAGGCCAGACATTGTCTTCCTCCAGCAGCAATGGGCTGAGCTCAAATGAAGCCCGAAGTGAAAGCCTTAGCTGAAACAGTTCATTAGTGCTAGCCTACTGGAGACTGGAGAGGCTTTTGTGCA
This sequence comes from Amblyomma mixtum, assembly GCF_055824585.1. Classification (NCBI taxonomy): domain Eukaryota; kingdom Metazoa; phylum Arthropoda; class Arachnida; order Ixodida; family Ixodidae; genus Amblyomma; species Amblyomma mixtum. The sequence goes on along the minus strand of NC_143021.1, from coordinate 60,209,019 downwards.
AGCGTCGGGGTTTTGGATAGGCTCTAGAGTTGCTCCGGTGTTGGCCTACATCTTTTTAGGTAGGGTTGATAAGGCAATTGAAAGGGCATTAGATGAGTCAGTTGTTCGGGTGTTTCGATATGTCGACGACTACTTGGTGTTCACCCGAACAGGCAGCTTGCCTAGGAGTCTGGTCGACGTTCTTAACATTTTTAAGGAGTGTGGACGTGGGCTAGAGTTCACGACTGAGGTTCCCCGCAACAGTGAACTGCAGTTTTTGGATTTGGCACTGTGTGGGGAGGAAAAACACGTGTGCTCGTGGTATCGCCCGAGGACAGCCAAACCCTTGCTAAACTTCCGGTCTGGTCATTCTAAGCTCATAAAAGAAGGCATTGCCGTTTCTTGCTTGCAATCAGCTCTCCGGAAATCTTGCCATGAGAGAATGGGAGAGAGCATTTTGGCGCAAGCAAGCAGGTTGCGTGTGAATGGGTACCCTAACCAACTCATTTCTAGAACAGCGGAAAAGCTTCTCAGGCAGCTCAAGAATGGCGTTCAGCCGAAAGAAGGCAAAAAGAGGAAAAGACCGGCTGTGGTCCCCTATGCACACTGCTTATCACATGGGCTGAAGAAAGTTGCAGGCAGATACGACATTGACGTCGTCTTTTCTTCGCCCAGGAAGCTAAGCACGATGTGCAAGCAGATCAGCCAGAGGCTAGAAGGCAAGAGGGGTGGCCTGCCAGGTGCGGCATTTGTCCCCGGCGGTACCCTGCGAAGTAGTGGTGGTTTACCAGGTTCCCTTTTCATGCGGGGCTATGTACATCGGCCAAACCGGCAGGTGTGTGAATAAGCGCCTGTTGGAGCATGAAAATACTAGAAAAAATGAACCCCTTTCCCACACAGGCGCCCATTGCAGGAACTGCCAATGCGAGCATATGAAGGATCATGCTGAAAGGAGGGCAAGAGGTGACCCCCTTGCACAGTCTACGTTTATGTGCAAGGAGTGCAAATGCGTACCGGATTATAGTAACACGCGCATCCTGTTCCGACACGGCGATAAGGTAACACGAGAGATCATGGAGGCCTTTTATATTCATCAAAAAGGCAGTCTATGTATCAGCAGCCCTTCGATTGCCTTATCCGAGAGGGAGTTAAGGTATCTGAACTCCCACGTGCCTTCCAGAAAACGTCTGTGTGCCTGATAAGTGTTTCTATATATACCCCTTGTTTTCTGCAATAAAAACTAGTTCATAGTCAGCGCTTGTTTGTGTTACTCTATCGTCTTTCGTTTTTCCCGTTCTTGTTGCGCTGTGAACAATATCATGAATACTTACCAACTCGCCCAGATTTCTGCTTTGCTGAATTACCTGAACGGCATCGCCATCCAGCCGTTCAAACACGCAGTCCAGTGCGACATCCCCCCGCCCGACCTCCTGCGTCGGCTCACCTACTCTGCTTTCGGCGGCCGGCCATACGATGAGCTGCGTGCGGCCGTCTTGGCGGACTTTGGCGCCTACTACATTCCGCCGCCGCTCTACGACGCAGCGGACCCGTTTTCGCCGCCGCCAGCCTCTGGCCCTGCACCGGCCTCACTCGCGTCCACGCAGCCTTCATCAGAATCCGGCCCGCCTCAGCAGCCCCTCGCCGCCTCGCCGCTACTCCACTCCAGCGTTTCCGGCCCGGCTTCGTTAGCACCGACCGCACCAGACGCCACCGCATCGCTTCCGACAGCACATTCTGTTACTCCGGACACGCTAGCAGCACTGTGCGACGACTCCACGGCCCCAAGTCCGCAGTCATTCCCTCAGCAGCTCGGTGAGGTGCCTGGCCCACCGCGGTTTGCCACGTCAGCGAACTCAGCGACAGATGCGCCTCGCGCCGCCCTGTTCAGCGCCTCCGGCCATACCGCCTCCAATAAGGACGATACAGCGTCTTCGGCACAGCCCGGTGTGCAACTTCTCTCATCTCCAATAGTGCTGCCGTCAGTCGAGCTCTTCCTCGACGAGTGCCCCATTCCGCCAACTTCTGTACCCTACTGCGTAGCACCGCTGCCAGCCGAACGCTCACCTGCCGCCTCATCGCTCATTCCGCTAAAGCCGTCAGCCACTGACCTGAGCGATCGTGCTAAGGGCGAAGTGAGATTGCTAGCACTGCAGCATCTGTCAGGTACCAGCCCCACTACCCATCCACCAGCTGTGTCTGTTACTGCGAGCCAGCCGTCGTATGTAGCAGTCTCAGCTCCACGGCCTGTCACTAGCACAACCTTCTTGCAGCCACCCACAGGCGACCATGCCCACAGGCACATCACCACTGGCCAGTCGCTCCGGACTGTCACTCCAGCTTCACCCAAGCACCTTGCATTGAGCCCAGCAACTTCCTCCGGCATCGTCACAGCTGTCACCGTTGTGTCGATGGTCAAAACACAGCTGCTGTCAGTCCACGGAGCCGTTTCGCCCACTCCAGCGCTTGTGACGACGTACTCGGCGCGCCATATTCCCACCGACGACAGCTCCAACGCCCCACACAGACGACACTTGTGTCCGCGGGCAGCACTGCAGTCGGTGACGGCCCGACCATGGCCTCCGCTGCTCCCATGTCCGTTGTCAGCTCGGCACCCTGCATCATTCGCCCCTTGCGCAGCAGCCAGGCTCGTCCACCTACGCCGGCGCACTCCACCCGACTGCTCTTCCCGGCCCCTGACCTGAACTTCCCGGACCTTGTAGCGACCCCGTGGGGACACTGTTACTCTAGCTGCCTGCTTGACTGCCGTGGCTACTCCAGCTCTGCCCCGTCGGAACGTACATTCCGACGTTCCGTCTAGGCGGGAGGCTCTGTAGCGCCCGGCGACGCTATAAAGCGCAGGCGCTGAGATCGGCGTTCCCGCGACAAAAGAAAATAAAGAACGACAGCGCGTGCTCGGAGTGCACGCCCGGCACACGCAGTTCGGAACTAGAAGCCTGCCACGCTGGTCGTCTCTCTCTGGTGCTCCGCTGCGACCCCGCAAATCCTCAACAACTTCAACATATAGTAAACAATGCGATACTAGCGAGAAAAAAACGCAGTTTTACATGTAGAAATTAATATTTTCCTAAAAAAAACAAAATAAACACCGAAAAAAGCCCGATGAATTGTCCGGAATTCAATATAGAAAAGTGGAACCCCTCGGACCCATACCCGCGACGAACCGAGCGTTACGCAGCGTTCCGCTGAAACTATGAAAGAAAAACGAACTTTTCTCGCAAACCAGATCGGAAGTCGGGCAACCGCAATGCTTTCTGCCTCGCGAATGGCTTCCGGGCAGTGACCGAAATCCTCCTCAACCCCAGAACCGGAGAACCGGAGCCATCAGTGACAGCAGCTCCCAGGCCATCGCGCGTCGCGTCGCTTATCACCTCGTTCAGTCAGCGCTGGATAGCGATGCATCTATTCTAGTATATCGGCACGAACGCAGTGTGTGCAGTGTACAGTAAACATGGCCGTCGAAAAAAGCCACCTTCAAATTCTTTCTCCACATCACTGAACGGATGTCAATTCTATATTCAATTACCGCTTACCATACATGTCAATGTGAAGAGGTGATTTATTGCACTGAAGACAACTGTATTAAATTGCGGATTCAAAAGCGTTCATGCACGTGAGTAGCGGGTGTTTCAATTTGATGTTAAAACGACGCATAACTGGCGCCGGTTTCAGCTCTTCTACTGCGAGAAACCCTGCTTCCAGGCAGTGACTGCTCCAACATCTGTCTAGCTCGAAAGCACACCCAGTACTACACAACGCCCGTGGCCATGAAGGAACTCGATCTCTCTTCCCGCCACTTTACAATTGCTCAGCGCCTCCATCTTTGGCCCTGCCTTTGCCATGGGCCTCGCCTTCTGCGGTCTGGACGCCTCGCGGGATAAGCCCGATAGCCAGAAATGATTCCCGACGAGTTTCGGACCACGGCAGAAAAGTTTTAGAGTTGCTCGTGCGAAGACGTTGGCGTTCTTTTCGACGAGCCAAGAGAGCGATCCTGTAGTGATGGTCGTAGAACGGCAATTCTTGTGGGATACAATGCGCTGTAATTACCAACCCCGTGATCTCAACGAGAGATGATTTCAATAGATGTTCACAAGTTTGGCCCTGCATTGCACAGGTGAACACGAGGTGCTTGTCCTGCTGTCTCGCAACTTCCAAATTCTTTGACGGAGCACGTCTAGCGCAGGCCACGCAATGTGTGCCGCACTCACTATGCTCGCTTTTGGATTGAGAAGGCAAACTGTGTCAGTGCATTTTCAGTCACCAGCATGCGGTCCCCTAATCAGAATCGACGGCCCGAAACCGCACCAAAGCTCTTTCTGCAAAAACTACATACGATAGTTCCTCGACCGACCTCATCGGTGCAAAACGCACGTCGTGTTGGCGAAAAGAGTCGAATTCAGAGAGTACCTCCGTACTTTCGCTAGCCTTGCAAAGCTGCGGACGTGGTGCGTTAGAATGTCGCGCCCTCCTCTGCTACACGGGATGGTGGCGCTTTTCTTCTGTCTTGTTGGGTCGCATTTTTCGTTTTTTTTTAGAGAAAGCAATACTCCTCGCAGTAAAACCCCTTCACCCTCGTCCCACCGGTGTAACCGCGTTTGACCTTCAGCATGACCGCCGCTGTGACGTCACGCCAGACGGGGAGACACAGAGCCCCAACTCATCTCGTCGGTATCGTCCCAACCTTACCACGTTAGTGCGAGAATCAGCTCAGCCTCGCTACCGCCACTAGGCGCTCGATATGATGACGACACGCCAAACGGAGATATATCGGGCGCCGACCCGGCTCGTCGCAGTCGTCCCAGCGTAACCACGCTGTGCGTTTCAGCCAGGCCATGTCGTCCGACATGCACAAGGCAAGGCTGCAACGATTCGCTCAATCTGGGAAACGACGGCGGGCTTAAGGAACGGATGAAGTTGCTTTCTCAATTTCCGGGCTTAACCAAGCTGAGCCTCTGCCAATTTTTTCTGTTTGTACGTGCTGTTATCTTTCTTTTATTCCGCCACCCGTACCGCTCTCGAGCGTGGGAGCCGGTGCAGTCCTTGTCCGCTCACCTTCGGTGTTTAAGTATATGCATTTTTTCTCGATGGCACAACATAATGCGGGACTGAAGGGGCTATACACGTGACCCGTCAACACAATCGAACAGTAACTGCGCTAAAAGGAGGAGAGTTATGACCGGAGTAAATTTAGACTTGCAGGCGGCCAACTGGTTGTAGTGAGAGCTGGTATTTCAAAGAAAGGGATGAAAAGACACTCTTCAGCTGTACAAATTGGTGCGCACGCTTAATTTCATCAGATGCTTAATGAGGAATGATGAGTAATTCCTTGCCGCGAAAGTTGTTTGATTCTTGTAGGTATACATAGATCAATGTGGACATCGCGGTAATATAACAAAGCACGGTCATTTCTTTTTATTCATTTATTTATTTATTTATTCAAGTTACCCCTAAAGGCCCTCCAGAAGAGGCTATTACATAGGGGGGGGGGGGGGTGCAATCATAAGTAATCGCGATTTAGTTTACAAATAGGTGTAACAAAAAATGTTAAAACATTAGGCATCACGCAAAGAAAAATTGAACACTAACAAAAAGAGCAACCTTTTGCACATTTTCGTCACAGCAAAGAAGCTCTTGAAATTTTTTATTGTCAGTTTTTGTGGCGATAACTGATGTAAAACTATTCCATTCAGTGATAGTACGAGGAATGAATGAATTGGCATAAGACGATGAATGACAGTTATCGCGTTTAACTTTGAGAGAATGATCACGGCGTGGAAAGATAGAATCAGGTGACTGAGACAGATCACTGCGAAGGGATGCGTGGTGAGAAACCTTATGGAAAAGGGTTAAGCGAGCAAGTTAACGGTGATATGAAAAATCTTCTAGTTCGGCACGTTTTTTGAATGCTGAAACACTTGTGAAGGGTGAGTAGTCTGAAAATATGAAACGAACAGCACGGTTTAGCAAGGATTCAATGTTAGTAGTAACGTAGGCTTGAACAGGGTCCCAAATGGCCGCAGCATATTCGATTTTAGGGCGTATTAGAGTTATATAAGCAAGTTTTTTAACGTGTATAGGGGCGCATCTGAGGTTACGTTTAAGAAAACCAAGTGAGCGGTTAGCAGATGCTAGGGTGAGGTCGATATGGTGATGCCATGTTAGGTCAAACTGAAGGTGCACCCCAAGGTACTTGTATGTTGATGTTAGTTCCACAGTATTGTCATTTAGTATATAAATGGTTGGGATGCGAGCTGAACGGCGATTGAAAGATGTCAGTTTAGTTTTAGAAACGTTGAATGTCATTAACCATGATGAGCACCAAGAGCTTACTGCGTTCAGGTCATATTGTAGTGATTGGCGGTCACTGTCTCTAGTAATGTTACGGTAAATTACGCAGTCATCAGCGAAAAGGCGAACTCTAGATGTTACGCAGGCAGGCAAATCATTAATATAGATTAGAAAAAACAAAGGCCCTAGTACGCTTCTTTGTGGCACCCCAGATGTCACATTAGCAGAGGAAGAGTTAGAATTATTAACGGAGGCAAACTGAGTTCTAGATGATAGAAAGTCCTTAATCCAAGCGAGCACGTTAGGGTGTATATTAAGCTGTGCTAGGTTTGAGTAGAAGTCTGATGAGGAACCCGATCGAAAGCTTTTGAGTAATCCAGGAACACTGCGTCGACCTGAAAGCCCGCGTCAAGTGATAATTGTAAGTCATAATTAAACCAACTAATTGAGTATCACAAGAAAATCCCTTGCGAAAACCGTGCTGATAACTGAAAATAATGTTATGATCTTCGAGATAGCTGATGACTTGGCTGTGCATGATATGTTCAAGGAGTTTGCAAACATTGCTGGTTGACGAGATGGCTCGATAGTTTAATGGAGAGGAAGGCTCACCTGATCTAAATATAGGTATTACTTTGGCCACCCGCCAGTCATGAGGGATTAATCCGTGTGATAATGGTGACAACACAACGCTAATGCTTTGAGATGTATTCTTCAGCAACTTATTGTTGAAGCCGAGGTGATCCGAACTATTAGTTATTTTAAGATTGTTTAATAAAGCGAAAACACCCGTTTCATTAATAACTTTCAGGCATGCAAATATCTTGGATTGCATCTAAGTCAGGGAATGAGCTAATGTCTTCTTTGGTGAATACTAATGAGAAGGCGTATACAGTACTAAAGGGCGGGCATGTACTGTGCTATCGTGGATTAGCAGATAGGCGAGACCTGGGTGTGGGATTCCTCATTAATCAGGATATAGCTGGCAACATCGAGGAGTTTTACAGTATTAACGAGAGTGGCAGCTAAGGTAATTAGGCTTAATAAGAGTTACAAGCTGAAGGTGGTGCAGGCCTACGAGCCTACATCAAGCCATGATGACCAGATAGTTGAAAGCTTCTATGAGGATGTGGAATCGGCAATGACCAAAGTAAAATCACAGTGCACTGTACTGATGGGCGACTTTAATGCAAAGGTAGGTAAAAAGCAGGCTGGAGAAAAGGCGGTAGGTGACTATGGCATCGGTTCTAGGAACAGTAGGGGAGAGTTATTAGTAGATTTCGCAGATAGAAATAATTTACGGATTATGAATACCTTCTTCCGCAAACGAGCAAACAGGAAGTGGACGTGGAAGAGCCCCAATGGTGAGACTAAAAATGAAATAGACTTCATACTGTGTGCACACCCTGGCATCGTAGAGGATGTGTAGGTCCTCCGTAAGGTCCGTTGTAGCGACCACAGAATGGTAAGGTCTCGTGTTAGCTTAGATATGAAGAGGGAACGGAGGAAACTGGTGAAGCGAAAGGCTATTAATGAGTTAGCATTAAGAGGGAAGGTACAGGAATTCGGAATGTCGCTGCAAAACAGATTTTCCGCTTTAACTGAAGAAGACGACCGTAGTGTTGAAACAATGAATGATGATCTTACAGCTATTGTTACAGAGTGTGCCGCAGAAGTAGGTGGTAGGATGGTTCGGTTTGGTTTGGTTTATGGGGTTTAACGTCCCAAAGCGACTAAGGCTATGAGAGACGCCGTAGTGGAGGGCTCCGGAAATTTCGACCACCTGGGATTCTTTAACGTGCACTGACATCGCACAGTACACGGGCCTCTGGAATTTCTCCTCCAAAGAAATTCAACCGCCGCGGCCGAGATCGAAACCGCGTCCTTCGGGTCAGCAGCCGAGCACCATAACCACTGAGCCACCGCGGCGGCCGGTAGGATGGTTCGACTGGATACCAGCAAGCTATCTCAGGAGACTAAAGATCTGATTAAGAAACGCCAAAGCATGAGGACGTCTAACTCCACAGACAGGATAGAACTAGCAGAGCTATCGAAGTTAATAAATAAGCGCAAGGTAGCCAACATAAAAAAGTTTAACATGGAGAAAATCGAGTATGCTCTAAGGAACGGAGGTAGCCTAAAATCAGTGAGGAGAAAGCTGGGCATAGGTAAAAACCAGATGTATGCGCTAAAAGACAAACAGGGCAATGTCATCAGTAATATGGATAACATAATTGAATTAGCCGAAGAGTTCTACACAAATCTATACAGTAGCGAATGTAATCATCAAGTTACTGAGGGAGGCAGTCGAGCACAGCAATGGGACATCCTGCCAGTAACGAAGGAGGAAGTAAAGAAAGCCTTAGGAGCAATGCAAAGAGGGAAAGCAGCTGGTGAGGAGCAGGTAACAGCAGATTTGTTGAAGGACGGAGGAGAAATTGTGCTAGAAAAACTAGCCACCCTGAATACGCAATGTCTTGTGACCTCGAGAGTACCAAAAGCTTGGATGAACGCTAACATTACCTTAATTCATAAGAAAGGAGACGTCAAGGACTTGAAGAATTACATACCAATCAGCTTATTGTCCGCTGTCTAAAAGATATTTACTAAGGTAATCGCTAATAGAGTCAGGACAACCTTGGACTTTATTCAACCAAATGATCAGGCAGGCTTTCGTAAAGGATACTCGACAATATACCACATTCATACTATCAATCAGGTGGTAGAGAAATGCACAGAATATAACCGACCCCTATATACAGCCTTCATTGATTACGAGAAAGCATTTGACTCATTGGAAACCTCTCTCTCTCTCTCTCAGCTGTGACGCAGGCATTGCGGAATCAGGGTGTGTAGAAGGGTGTGCAGAAGAGTGTTATGTGAAAACATTGGAAGATATTTATAACAATTGCACAGCTACTATAGTTCTCCATAAAGTCAGCAATAAAATTCCAATACGGAAAGGTGTCAGGCAGGGAGACACGATATCGCCAATGCTCTTCACTGCCCGCTTAAAGGAGGTATTCCGGGGACTGGAATGGGAACAGTTGGGGATAAGAGTTAATGGAGAATACCTGAGTAATTTGCGATTAGCTGATGACATTGCCTTGCTAAGCCACTCAGGACAAGAACTGCAAAGCATGATCAATCAGACAGGGAGAGCAGATTGTGGGGCTAAGAATTAACATGCAGAAAACCATAGTAATGTTCAACAGCCTAGCAAGGGAACAGAAGTTCACAATTGGTAGCGAGGTGCTGGATGTAGTAAGAGAATATGTCTACTTAGGGCAGGTAGTGACCGCAGATCCGGATCATGAGAGGGAAATAACTAGACGAATATGAATGGGGTGGAGCCCATATGGCAGGTTCTCTCAGATCATGAATGGTAGCTTACCAATATCTCTGAAGACAAAAGTATACAACAGCTGTATGTTACTGGTACTCACCTATGGGGCAGAAACGTGGAGGCTAACAAAGAGTGTTTAGCTTAAGTTAAGAACGCAGCGAGCTATGGAAAGAAAAATGAGAGGTGTAACGTTAAGAGATCGGAAGAGGGCGGAGTGGGTGAGGGAACAAACGCGGGTTAATGACATCTTAGTTGAAATCAAGAGGAAGAAATGGGCTTGGGCAGGGCATGTAATGCGAAGGCAAGATAACCGCTGGTCCTTAAGTGTAACGGAGTGGATTCCAAGAGAAAGCAAACGTAGCAGGGGACGGCAGAAAGTTAGGAGGGCTGATGAGATTAAGAAGTTTGCGGGGATACAGTGGCGGTAACTGACAAAGGACAGGGTTAATTGTAGAGACATGGGATAGGCCTTTGCCCTGCAGTGGGTGTGGTCAGGCTGATGATGATGATGAATGAGAAGGCGTCGTTGAAAACCTGAGCACATTCAGACTCTTTAATTATGACGCCATCGCTGTCGGAAAGCAAAATGTCGGGTTGAAAGCCAGGATTTGTGATGCACCAGAATTTACGACGGTTGTTGGTTAGCAGAGATGACGTGGAATGGATTTCAGTAGCGACTGGTAGTACTTGTCGTATTTCTTCTACTTTTCCCACGCGCTTAGAACACCATTTTTCACTGCCTGCCGGCAAAATCGCTTTTTCTTGTTATTCGCACGTCGCAACTTCTGAGTAAATCATGGTGCACTGCTGCTACATCTAATGGTCAAGAAAGGAACGAAGTCTTCGATAAGTTTGTTAAAAGTACTCTTGAATAAATTTCAGTTTTGCTGAACAGTGCGCAATAAACATTGATTAATGAACTTGGCGGAAAAAATTTATAATTCGGAATGTATTTTTTCATAGTTAGCTCTGTTGTAACGTCTGATTTGTTTAACAGTCGTTTTCTTTGCGTTAAAAGAACCAGCAATGCGTCCTGTTATTACGTCATGATCCCAAATGCCATCTAAATGAATACCGGAATGAATTACCGGAAGATAATCAGCTGCAATTCTTAGATATTAGATTGGAGAAAAAGGTGAATCATGTTTGTTCGTCCTTCCTACAGCGGTCGCAAAAGCGTTTGCTAAATTATCAGTCTGGGCATTCGAAAATGGTTAAATGCGGCATAGCAGTGTCTTGTTTAGGATCTGCACTTAATAAATCATGTATTGATACTTTAGGCAGCAGTTTCGGCTTCCCCAAAGATGTGATAGCGCTTGCTAGCAGCAAGGCCCGAAGAAGATAAAGTGGTTTGGTAGACATGAAGCACAGGAAAATTCCGGTAATGATAGAACGAAGTATGCGGTAATACCCTACATTCATCAGTTATCCCATAGGCTTAAGCAGGTTGGCACTACATATGGGGTTAAAATGCTCTTTTCGGTCTCTAGTAAACTAGGCAAGGTTTGTGCTATTGTTGACAAAAGAGTCCGGGAACAGAAGCAAAAAAAGAGGCAAAAGAAAAAATGCATGCCAGGTGGATCATGAATCACCGTTTGTGCCATGTGCAGAGGGAATGGTATATGACATACCTTCTAAAGGCGGCGAGAATTACATTGGGCAAACCTGGAAATGCATAAATACACGCTTACGCCAGCATAAAACCTCTTTGAATGGTGCTCCTTCATCAAATCTGTCCCTTCATTACAGAGATTGTCATCTGAACAAACCCGGTGTGCCCAAGGTGTCTAATAAAAAAGCATGCTTTTAACTGCTTAACAGGGCTAAGATTAAATTTAGACATCAAGACCAGCTGACTAGGGTGTTGTGTGAAGCCTATCACATTCACAAGAACAGCGACACGTGCGTTAGCGCACCATCTGTAAACATACATGAGTGAAATTTTGTATCTAGATTCGTAACTTTCTTTTGCGTGCTTTTTGCGGGAAGCACAGGCGCTTTGGGTTGTCAGTTGTGTGCATATAATCTGTTGTTTTCAAATAAACTTTCATTTGTTAGTAGCCCTTGTCCTTGTCCTTCCTTCTGTCTTTGTTCCTCGTCGCAGTGCTGGTGAAGTTTTCTAACTGAATAATGTCTGAACAAATATCGAGATTATTTGTTAATATTAAGTCTAGAATGTTGGCAGTACTCGATGTGCGACGTGTGGGATTGGTAATGTGTTCCTATAGTGAAAAATCAAGACATGATTGAAGAAACATGTTAGCTTCAGTTTCACTCGCTGTGACGGATTGTGTGAACCAGTTTATACTAGGGAAGTTAAAGTCTCCATATATGAGTATAGTGCAGTTAGGGAAACGCGTACATATTTCACACAGAATTCGATCAAATTCATAAAAAAAGCCATTAATTATGTTATGAGGACGATAAAAAACACCAATAATTATATCAGTAGAACAACACTTAAAAGAAACTCATGTACACTCAAGAAAAGAACTAATCATGAGAGGCACAGTTGCCAAATCATCCCTTATCGCCACCTCCTCTCCGGTACGGTCGGTCGCAACGAAAGATGATAAAATGTGTCTGGCTGACAAAAATCGAACAATCAGGACTAACATCACTAAGCCATGTTTCGGTTAGAGCTAATAAAGATGCGCTAACCATAGAAGAACCGCTTGCAGCTATGTGCTACCTATGTATTTTGTAGCGATAGCTACACTATGCCAGTTGCTTCGCGAGGTCAGCGTGGCTGCGCGCTGAGCCGTGGCACCACCGCAACTCCGCCTGTGCGCATGTGCGGAGAGACGTCATAGCGTACAGCTGGAGTGCGCGCCGGGCAACTCGCCCCTGCGCCGACGGCGGTGTAGACGCCTCCCGGCATGCGCGAGGTGACGTCAAATCACGCATCTAGTGCGCGCCGCGCGCCTACGTTATGCTAGCATGTCCAGCCTTCAGTGTGGTGGTGCCGTGGCCACCGTGGCTGGTCACGTTGAGCGGAGCAGCTGCCAGTGGCGCGGCGCGCCGGCGAAACCGAGTGGGGGTGGAGTGGAGAGGGGGGAGTGAGTGAATCCACCTCCAGGGAAGAAGAAGATGAAGATGGAACGCCCTTCGAAACGGAGCGGTGAAAGACTGGTTTTGCAATTCGACTGAGCGAGTTCCACTCGACCAGCTGTAGCTATCGCGTCGCTCCAGGTTTAATCACAGATAAACCACATCCATTTTTTTGCTCAAGGAATGAGGGACGCCGTAGTGCAGGGCTCTGGATAGTTTAGACCACAGGGGTTTCTTTAAGGTGCACAGACATCGCACAGTACATGGACCTCTAACATTTCGTCTCCATCGAAATTCCACCGTCATGGCCGGTATCGAACCCGCACCTCGAGCACGATAACCACTGTGGCACCGTAGCGGGTTACCCCTCTGTGAAGTGGCTTAACAGCACAGTACTTTCTAATGCGCTGACCAAAGTGTGGCTAAGCAGTTGATCACAGGCATTGAAGTAGTCGCAAAGTACACGCAATACACAGATTCTTATTTCAGCCTTGTCGCTATTCGCTCGCCGAGAATATGCCTAAGACAGGGGGTCGACATCACTGCTGTGTGCTATATGCACGTGTAACACCAAAAAAGGGAGCCCTACAAACGAATTTTATATAAGACTAACGGGCAGATATCGTGCACTGCACGGAAATATGCTATGTGCAGGGAGGGCCAGACTGGTGCTGCATCGCAAGACATCACGACTGATGGCTGAACGAGAGTGATGTTTGCGATGTCGAGCTTATGATTCGGTGTGTTTCCTCGTGCGGTCTTGGGAGCCCCGCTTGCCCACTCGCGGGGCAGTTCCTGTCTCTCCAGTGCCGTCGCAGCAGTGGTGAAACACTGCGTGACGAAGCAGCGAGGCATTACAGCAGATGGCGTAGCGTCGCGGATATTCCTGACGTTGGTCCGCTTCTATTTTCTTCTTTGACACTTTGATGTTGTTAATGGTTGTGGTGTTTGGCTACTAGTCGCAAGGACGTCCGAGGGAAATCGGGCAGGGACGACCGCATTTAGATAGAGGCGAAAGGCAAAAAGGCCAGTACAGGCTCTGCTACGTTAGTGCACCGTGAGGCAGTTTTTATCCTAACGCGAGAGTTCTGAGGCCCCGTTACCAAGAAAATCAGGCGTCGGCGTTGCCGGCGCTGAGAGCGAAAACTCACGAGCATGGTTTGGCAGGTGGTGCCCACAGAGCAATCTATAGGAGGCACGTGGGCCGCAAGGTCACGTGACCTTGCACCGAGTCATCGCAACCTGCCCATCGGATAGTGAGTAAGCTGCCCACCGTGGAATTTAAATTAATGACGGGTCGCTCGGGAAGAGCAAACCTGGGCGGCCCAAGGCCCACTGCAGGGAGCGCCTGCCATCGCAGTCCAGTGGCGCATCGCTTAACCGCTGCACCACTGCGCGAAGAGGGGTATGAGGACTTCCAGGCATCTATGAATGTATAGAAACGGATCGACCTTATGTATATAAGGGATTAACCTATTACGCTATCGCGTCATAGCTTTAAGGCGGAACTTGTGTCCTTGATTTTTTTTTCGTTGAGATGCCGCGGTCTAAGGGGCTGCAAACATTGCGAATTGCGTGCTTTACAAAGACCCGGAACGACAGATCAGCTATGATCGATGGTCGCTGTGAAGGAAGGCTCGGTTATTTACAAATTACATTGTACAATGCACTGCTGTTTATGTGTTCTGCCTCGATCAATCGAAATACTGGGCCGCGGCCGAGATCACCAGCCGAACGTGAAAACCACGGAGCCGGTCCGGTGGGTCGCCATAAATATTACGCGAAAGTTATGGGATAAAGGAACTTTACACGACAATAATACAGGGAGTTTCACCTAAGAACTTGAGCAACTTTAAAATATACGTTTTTGAGTTAGAAGAGCACTTTTTTCAGCATACCAGTGCGAACAGTCCAGCGCATCAGAATACATCTGAAACGTGCTAACTAGTAGGTTTGGTAACTAAAATCGGCTTTTAGTGTTTTAGCAATTACTGCTAATCTCCTTATTCATTAAGCGTGTAGGCCACCGTAGGTAACATTCCTATCAGTTTTTAAAATTTCTAAAGGGGACTCGGGGTTGCATTCCCGCCTATAATCAGTTTTCAGTGCGCGCCCTCTGTCCCTGTGATAAAGTGGTCGCTGGACACTTAGAAAACTCATTTCCTTGCCGCTCTTTTTCCTTTTTTCCCCTTTGTTCCCCTCCCCAAGTCTAGGGTAGCCAACTGGGCATCGCCTGGTTAACCTCCCTGCCTTTCCGTCCTTTTCTGTCTCTCTCTCTCTAAAATGCAGTTACTCTCGGCGCCGTGGCCTACCAAATTTCGGCTATTTCACCGAGAGGCTTGTACTGGAGGGGTTGCTTTGCTGCGCGTGTATTTTGGTCCGATGTAGCGTAAATTTGTTCGCCCACAGCGCCGAGGGAAACTGCACTTTCGAAATTCTAAAAACGTGGTGCGGATATTACGCAAAGCCGAAAGTTGGTCAAGTTGGATAACGTTCATGGTGTAACACTAGCGCGAAAAACCACAGTTACGAGTCTGCGCTTGTCTGCGTCGTTTCATTTCCGTTCCTCGCGTTCCATTTGCTCTATTGTTACATCATGGATATTACTTATGGATCGCTACATGCCTCTCAATGAATAAGGACAGACAGTAATAGAGGTTCCTACTCAGTATTAGTTATCTATCCTTCTAGCTAGCACCTCCTAGCTCTAGTCTGATGTGATACACCGCACACAATGTTGTGCCGAAAACAGCGCACTTCTAACTGAAAAACCTTTCAAAAATTGCAGAACATCTGAAGTGAAACACCCGTTACAAGAAAGTTCGCGCATGTGTGTAGCTCAAAAATTCGATGTCTCACCACGGATAACACCTTAAAAAACAATATAATCTTAAGCTTCTATTAGTCTGGTGTGCTTGAAGTCTCCGCAATCGCTTTTTGCGGACGACGTTCGTGTCTGCTGCCTCGATTGGGCGGCAACATTTTTCGATGATTGCTTAGCTCCCGCCAGCCGTTGTGTGGCGTGGGCTGGCTGCTTCACTTGATAGTAAAATGTGTGCTTGGCTCTAGCGGAGGGCATTACGAACGTTGACTCACGCAGGATATCGTGTGATCCCGAATTGAGCTGACAGCTTCTACAAATCCGAACCGTCAAGCCTTACCACTAGTTTTGGCGATGCGCAGTGGCTAGATTCAGCAGATGATGGCTTTGTATTTAACCCTTATACCGCTTCGGAGCGCTGCAAATAAAGCAGCAACCCTTGATGCCACGTTGGCCTACGCGGCTAGTTGCAAACTTTCGCATGTTTAGCGATTGAGGTGTGAGCTAAGGTTATTCGCAACAGGTGCGCTCGGTAACCGGAAACAGCCGTGTAAACCGGCTGACGCGCATGGAGTCATTGTTCGGCAAATGCTCGACGTAAATGTGGTGTGCAACGTAAATTAGGACGTAAAAGACCCACTTTCGGCAGTGGCGCAACATCGTACCACTGGTGCGAAAAGAAGTTCCGAAACTGCCGAAAGTGGAGGGCTGTCATACAGAAGGAAATGAATAATTAGGCGTCGTTTAGTAAGTTCGCGCGACGCCCGTGATTTACAAATGAGCTGTAATTGATAAAGTTGCATTGGCAGCAGTGTATATTTGGCTAATAGCCCAAAGACAAAGCATTAGCTGCAACCATTTCGATGCGAGGAGAGCATTACGTGAACTTACAGGGAAGGGGCGTACCTAGCTTTTTACGTGCATATATACACATGGTTCTAGATATTGTTTTTCAGCTCAGATAGGGACATATAGGGTAATGCACAGATATGACCATATATATAATCTGTATTTACATTTACTGCGATATCTGATTTAATTTCCAAATACAGATATATAGGGAATCGGGTAGATCAGGCCGCATACGGTTCATATTTGCGTTTACTACCACAGATGACCTAAATCCAGATGCGAATATATAGGGAATTGGGTACATATGGATATACGAGGCTGGATATATAGGTTATATGCCCAAATATACCCAATTCTCTATCTTTATAAAGATTTTTTAATAACGTCTTATTGGTCATTTTCGCAGTGCAGCGATCATAAAACACTGCAAGCATGTGAACATGCCCCAGAATTATCTTGTCATTCACTTCAGGCAATAATATCACACTATACTGCGATCGATAGAATGCATTTCTTAACGCAAGCTAGTCTGCCACTGCGGAAAATCACAGAAGCGGTTGTTGGCCATGATTAGAATTCAAGCTGCTGGTATGTGTTAATGAACAGGACAGAACAAATCTCACAACGCTTAACCTACCCTTAACAGTACAATGCGAGACCCCTCCCGCGCAAAAACTCTTTCACGGATTTATATAATGCGGGGTGTCCTCATACGACTACTGTCGCAGCGCTGCAGCGGTTAAGCAATGTGCCACTGCCCCGCCAGGTGGCTGTTTCGAACAGCCACTGGAATCGCTTGCGTGGTGGGTTACTCTTCCGGATCTGCCGTAAGGATCATATGTACATACTCTTTGGGAGCCTGTTTTTCTATCGGGCAATCAGCTAATGTGCCGTGCAAATGTTGTCACCTGCTCGCTGTGAGCAGTCTGCTTTTGCTTTTTGTGAAGCAGATGGAAGGACGCCGGCTTCCCTCGTGAACGCCAGCTCTGTATAAAACAACCTTACAGAAATAGGTTCAAAAACTATATTCACTTAAGTTCACTGTTGAAAGTAAGTTACGACTACACAAAGAAGGTGTGTTTTTTCTTCAAAACATGCATCCTCAGCAGATGTCAAGTTGAATCAAACCAACCAGACTTCTTGATAAAAAAAAGCTTCAATGATCGTAGCTTATAAACTGCGTCGTACTGTAGATGAGTCGCATTGTAGATTTCTGGCAATGGACAGTAAGATTGCCACTAATACTACCTTTTACTAGATTTAGATAATGTAGCCCTCTTTCATTCAAAACAGTCCTGTTTAGCCAATCTACACTTTTTTACAACCCAGGGGAATACTTCAATCTTTTTTCTGCAGAAAACTGCCAGCTGAAATACTGTCAGCAGGGAAAGCAGACATGCGTATCCGCTTGGCCTGATTTGACACTATCGTTTAATATATGTAGGCGATTGTTATTTTTTTCCAAGGCGGCTTAGATGCAATTCATAGCAACCACATGTTTCTCTTTATTTTAGAATATGAGCTGTTATAAGGGAGAAGGGTATTTTGTGACCAAGGGTTATAATACTATAGCTGTGGTTGTCAACGAAAGAAATTGTCCCTTCTAAAAGTATCAGTTGTTTACGCATGGAAATTCGTACGTGAATTTTAAGCCTCCTGCAGCGACCTTAACAGCCGTGATAACGTCGGGAACAGCTACGTCAAAGAGGAAATATGACCGTTGTGTAGAGCCAGCAATTTTCGATCAATATCAATACAACGTTTACGCTTTTTCTGGAACATGCAAGTAGTGAAAAATTTGCCCGATGATAAGAAAGAAGACTGCGCTGCGCAATACGGAGCACGTCACGAAGATCACAAATATCTGTCACAAAGGTTTTTCAGCATTCCCATTGCTTGTAACAAAGTCTAGATTGCCCAAACAGGCTGATGTTTGAATGAAAGCTCTACTAAACTTCAATCGAGTGAAGGGTGGTATTAACGGCTGGCTAGAAATGCAGATGTCAACAAATGTGCAGTGAGATGCAGTTTCCAAGCTGCGCCAATGACAAGCTTCAGCGCGAAATCATTAAAGCTTTCTTTATCAAGAAGGCTGATAACTACGGCAGCACGCGTTCACTATCGTAGCTTGAAAATGAAATGGCTTTTTTTGGAGACATGCAATTAGATTCTACGTCAAGAGAAGGTAGTTAAGCGTCAAATCTTTTCAAATAAAATCAGTTCACAGTGACAACATTTACATACAAGGGATGTCATTGCGAAATCTTTAAAAGGCATGCCGATAACCACAGGAAGCCTGGTAAACTCCCGCGGACATCCCTAGCATGTTTCGACCGTGCTTTCGGTATTCAATGAAGGTCCGTAAGAAGTCCTCGGGGATTTCATAGCCATTAACAAGAGCATATTAGACATATTAGTCGAAAAATTTAAATTGCCCTCTTTATTTTTGCAGGCCCAATAAGCAAAAACTTGCTCTGCCCACGTGAAAAATAATTCCAGAATCATTTGCATTTTCTGTTGTTTAGACCTGAAGCCTACAACTGATTAATATAGTGTTGGTGCCTGGCCCGCTGCTGACAGTTTTAGGGGTAAAATCTGCATATCATTAGGCGCTCTCACGTCGTACATGTTGAAAAAGAAGCATATGTTAAACACAGATCTTGCTATAGAAATGCTACAAGCAGAAGCCATGCAGCACCAACATATTGAGCATGTATCCACAGAATGAAGAATTTCATCGAGATTATATGCTCCAGATCCCAAGATTCATGTTAATCTGATTACACAAACAAGAAATGAAAATGAGCGGACTACGTTGAAGGTATCTTCTATCAGAAAAAAAAAACTGAAAGGTCCAGGCTGCTATCTTAGTAGATAACTATGCAAGCATAATGGGTCGTGATTAAAGCAAATGTCTGATATCACCCGAACGGGATATCCACCGGATAACACAACAGGACATCTCTAACAAGAGCTTATTACCGACATCCCTCACAAGTATTAAAACGCGTTTGGATATTTGGCTCCGATTCTAATATCCACGGGATGTGGTGTTTTTACTAAGTTGAAAGTGCGGTACCATTCCGTTGTGTTTGCTCCGGCTCTTTTGCCTCCGCAACGCGCATGCAGCAGCGCGAGATGGAATGTTGCTGACAGTCGGAAACTTTAACGCGCCCCATGCAGAATGGGGCTACCCAACTAGCAGTAGAAAGGTAACTGAAATCTGGGAGACTGCTTAGCCGCAAGGGCACACCTCACTCATCGACCCTGGAAAACCTACGCGGATTGGTAACAGTGTAACCAAAGGACACGTGCCCCGATATTGCCTTTGCAAAAAATATCGCCGATGTTACATGGGAAAATATCAACATCACCACAGGAAGCGACCACTATCTGCTGTGTACCACTTTCCAAGCGACGTATTGCAGAATGCGTCACCGGGAAGTGAAGCACACGAATTGGGACGCCATCAGGTACGTCCGCTCGCAAAGACCGACGGAGGGGGTAGTAGATTTACGACAGTCGACGGAGCGTCTGCTTCAAGATGCTGCCGACACCTCGAAAACTGACGCAGGAAGAAAACGGTCCCATTCCGGATGCTAAGCTAGTACACACGATGGAAGCACAACGCAGTATACACGCTCGATGGCGTAAAATTAAGCATAACCGGCGCTTAAAAACTCGACAAGCCCGATTTGAAAAGGATATCGGGGCACACATGTGGGAGCTTGGCCGAAAGCAGTGGCATCAGACATGCGACTGCCATAATGAGCAACTGGGCAATAAGAACACATGGTTTCTGCTCAAGCATTTACTCGATGCTACGAAAACTAAGACCGACACTCAAAAGACCCTACAGAGGATCGCGCAAGCTTTCCAGGGCAGCCATGAAGAGCTCATGATCACATTAAAAAAATCAGCACGTAAACAATACCCAGGATATACCCAAGCCAGATGGGTATCCAGCGTCGGATAATGCTCACATCGATAGGGTTCTTACCGTATCGGAGGTCACAACTGCTCCTAATAAAATTAACACCACGACAGCAGCCGGGGAGGATCGCATCACCAATAAGATGTTCCGCAACTTAGAGGGCAAATCAGTAGAGGACCTTACGGACCTCTTCAACAGATATTGGACAGAAGGCAGCAACCCCGACGAATGGAAGCACCCTTAAATCATTTTCATTCATAAACCGGGTAAAAGACTCGGGATTGGGAGCCTCCGCCCGATTCGCTAACATCATGTCTAAGAAAGATAATGGGGCATATTGTCTTAAACAGGCTCCAAATGCACGCAGGCGCAGAAGACAAGTTTCCCCCGTTCGTGATTGGGTTTCGAGCAGGCCTGTGGACTGAGGACATCACGTGGCAGCTACAACAAGACATTCTACATCTAAATCGCATAAGAGCAACGCGTATCATCCTGGGGCTCGATGTGGGTAAGGCCTTTGACAATGTGTCGCACGCGTCCATCGTCTCTCGCCTGTCACTGATGAGCGTAGGCAAACGGACATACGATTACATCGCCACCTTTCTGAACCAGCGCACGGCTACGCTGCACATCGGGGACAAAAGTAGCAACAAAATTACACTCGGCACCAGAGGAACCCCGCAGGGCGCTGCACTTTCCCCGTTTCTCATAAACCTTACAATGAGTGGCATCCCACGTCTGCTAGATGGTATCCCACATAAACATCATTCTATATGCGCCGGCCTGACCATATGAACCAACTCCAGATCCGATGGAGAGATTGCAGAGTCATTACACCGAGCTATCTACACGGTACACTCTTTCGTGCTGGGGAACGGCCTTGCGTGTTTAGTTTAGGTTTTAGGTTTAGTAGTAGGTTTATTTGGCCATATTATATACAATATGCCCTCGAGGTGAGGCTAAAGGAGGTAGACCAAGCTTGCCTCCTGACAAGGCCTACACCCCGATCACACATCATGGAAACGGGGGTCCGAACACTTCGTTAGCAGGAAAAAACTAGCCTCACAGGCTGCACCCGACCCTCGGGAACCTATCGAGTTGCTCAATGACAACCATCAAATACCCCCGGTAGCCACGATCAGGGTTCTTGGCATGTGTATTAAGAAGAATGCTCTCAACACGGAAGGGATCCACCCTCTACGCGTAACGGCGCACCAGATACGCGGGCTGGTGAGGCGCATTGCCGCCCGTCACAGGGGCATGAGAAAAGGCAACTTGTGCCGGATCATGCGATCATTCATGATAAGTCGAATCACGTACGCCTGACCTTACTAGCACCTGCGTTACAGGGACGAATACGCTCATAATAGCATCATTATAACGGCATACATCGCGGCCCTTGGCCTGCCGGTATGCGCCAACTCAGATCAAGGGCTGCAGTTGGGAAATATTTTCACACGCTCGCTCCATAAGCTCGAGAAGCTCCATAAGATGGCACAAATGACCCGCATTTCGCGCACTGCTGCGGAATACGTAGTTCACGACAAACTCCACATCTACCCTGCTGAGGAGGTATGTGCAACATCACATTTATCTGTCGACATTACCAAAAAACTAGTTGTTAAAGCAGTAGCGAAGAACATGGTTCTAGACAAACACGACGCCCACAGGAAAGCAGGGGCGCAGGCCCTTGTGAAACAGTACGAGAACGAACCACGAGCTTAACATACGTGGCATGTATGGCCACTCCAAAGCCCGGCCTCGTGATCGCCACAACCTTTCACGCTTGCTCTATACGCGAGACAGGAAGTAGCTCTCGCACTGGCCATCGCGGATCCCGGCACCAAAACGATGCTAAGCGGCTCTAAGGGCGCCTTTTAAAATTTCGCCAAAAACAATTAAGCGCGCTCGCAATGCGAATTCTGCGCAACCGGACTCTAAATCACGACATCAATCTCGTATGGGTTGCGGCTCACGCGGTTAACTCCGGAAAAGAGACAGTCGACTGTCTAGCCCAAGGTTTAACCAACCGGAGGAAGGGATACATCTCGGGAACGGACGCCCCCGCCGAGGCGCCTTGTTCGTACGCGGAGGTTACAGACTCTTATCGCGAGCAAAGATGCACGTACCCCGCCCCTCACCCTGACCTGGACAGGGCGCAAGCCCCGACATTCAGACGCCTAAAAAAAAAGTAATTCTTAGCCCCTACCGATTATGTCTAATCACTAACGGTGAATATGATCCTGTATGTACGCACTGCGGTGACGGGATGCACACTACCCAAGACCATATTTTATGAAAATTCGCTAGCAAACCCCATCCGACGACACTTTTGCCAGCTCCCTCAGCAAACGAATGGGGGCAGGTTCTCGGTCAGTTCAAGAAAAACAACCCCACTAGCCCTCATCACGCAAGGTCAAGAGGTCGCCCCAGACTGGAGGCCAACCTGTACTGGCTCCAGCAGCAACTAATCCCTTCCCTTTTGTGGCAGTAAAGTTGTAACCCCCCCCCCCCCACGTTTGCGCTTCATTTGTGCTGCGAATTTTTCTATACTAATTTAGGTGATGAAGATGCAGAAAATCTGAAAGGCCAAGTTTTCCCACAGAAAGATTGCATCCCTCCTACTTCAGCTTGCCACTCGCTCTAAGAAATCTTTCACGCGCATGGCTTACTGAGCCTGCGTGAAGCCGGCTTAAAGTCATCTCTACCGACAACTGAAAATTCAAGGCAGCTACGGCAAGCACGACAGTAACTTTGCGCAAGATTGATTTCCGCTGTCCAATTTTGACGAGGTCGTGAGTTCAAACCGCAAAAGCTATACGTACAGTCAACCACAGACCTAACACGAATTACGGAACGCGTGGTCCGGACTGCCGTCGGCGCCAAGAAGAGTTAGTCATCGGTGCGGGATAATGCTCTCTGTATGTTCGCGGTGGCTGACGTCAGCTGGTGCGCAGCTCGCTTTGACTGCTTTTTCGATTTTGCCTGATCGCCGCGAGGACAGCGCGTTCGTCACGGGGGCGTTTCTGCCGTTTTTGCTCGCCGACACGGCCTCCACGACCCGCAACGCTCTTTGCAGTTTGCTCTTCGCCGGTACCAAAAATTGCGCGCTATGCTGCCGCGGTTCGCACCAGCTATCGTCAGCCACAGTAAACTTACCGACAGTATTATCTCGCACCAGATTACTATCACTCCGAGCCGCTGACTTCAGACCAGGCCATGCGTTCCGTCATTCGCGTTAAGTCTGTGGGCGGCTCTACAACGCGACCAATACGCCCGCGGCTTTTCGAATCTGAGCCGGAGTGCGACATCCGACTGCACGACGGCGCACGCTCCCTCGAGCTGCTTACGACTGCAGTCGTAAACAGCACACGGACGTGAACACTAACAAAATGAAATCTGGGGTTCTTAGGGCGTCTTACACGCTGAGAAATACAGTATTTCTACGGAGAGGACTTTGAACCCCGAAAAATGAGAAACCGGTTTAGTAACCGCCAGGACACGAGCCATTAATACGAGGCGTGAACCTTACTTGATTAGCCGCGTGCTTAGGAAATAAAATACAGCTTATACCGCTGGTAATGACTGCCCCAAAGGTGACTGAAGCGCAGGAACAGTAATTTTGTAGTGAAATCGCAGTTCCACGCGCGTTCAGTTTGTTTACGAAGAGGTAGCCGTCAACAAAGTTGTGGGTGCAAACATACTTGATATCGAAGTTGTGGGAGAACAGCTACTTTTGTCTTTAGAACACTGCATAAGAATGAAATAGTGTATTGGACAGAACCATCGGCTTACCACATCTGGACTTGAGCTGAGCGTCCTCCTTGCGAAGCTCCTCTTCGTGCCCGCGCTGCGCGAACACCGACTTTGTACTGGCTTGACGAGGGGATGGCGACTGGAGCGGGACACTGGGCGGACGATGTCTCATGAATGAGTAACGCGCGAAATGGTTGAGGGGCGTTATTGTAGTGAACGCAAGTAATCACGGGAAAATAGTCTGCCAGCTACTTCCGGTTCCAATTTTCGCCCACTCACTACAGTCGCCGCGCGTGACGGCATCGTTTATTCACTCATTTATTTGTGCTGTGACATGGTTCATTGTACAGCATCGTATGATCAGCGCGTGCTATGTGCGTGTCCTGAACGCCCACCTATCTCTGGCCTTCCTCCCGGCTCCTCTAGTGCGCTGGTGGCTCAAGTAGACACGGGAAGAGAGACGGGGGTCTGCCTCTCTTGTAAAAGTCATGCGCAGTGCTTCTTGTCAGCGTTTCAGTGAGCCATCTGTTTTTGCTCCCTTGAGTGCGCTCATAATTGCAGCCGGGCGTGACGTGTGCACCCGGACCACCCGCACCACTGGCATGCTCCCCGGACACGTCACAATGACGCTGGCAGTTGCCGAGTACGGATGTTTGAAAGCATTCCTGATGCGACATCCCCATTTCGCGCGAGTCAGTGTGAGCGTTCGAGCACTTCCCGCACGATTTGTCGATATCGGAAGCTGCACAGAGGAGACGCAACCTGATCAACATCACCGCTTTGAGCGGGAGCGATTGTGGGTTGCAAAGCCACGACAGAACACGCTTATCTTTCGGGATTGTCGCTTTCTATTATATTCTCTTGGTAGTTGTGCTTTCTAGGGAACGGTATTTGGGCTTAGGATGGACGCTACTTTACTGGTTATCACCTGAAAGCTTGGCTGCAACATCCAGACACTAAAAACCCTGTGCTACCGACGACGGTCGCTAGTAAACCTTGTTAGCGGCTGTTTTCTGGCAAACAATTAACGCGCTTACTTTCTCTCGCTACTTTTTACAAAAAAAAGCGATTTTTGAACATTGGTCCAGCCTTCGCATTAATATTTACCGCAACTTGCCTACAACGTCATTCTGGAAGATATAGCGTTGCGATCAGTAACGTATCTATATGTGTCTGGGTTGCGCCTGTCTCGGCCGAGTTCTCACTTTCATCCAAGTGCATAAGGCTGCTTAAGGCTGGCGCTTACCTTGTCAGAAATACTGCAATCTCACTAATGCTGAAAACAATACGTTATGGCGGTATTTTAAGAAGTGGAGTGCGCGCGACGAAAGCGATCACATGGCGTATGCACCGGCAGTGTGATGGTGCTATCTCATTTTCTTTTTATGCGTAGCATATTGCAATCACTCAGTTCAGCCCTTGGGCGCGGCCGGGCAGCCACCAAACCACGTGGCGTGACGTCACGACAGCCGGAGGAAAAGCTGGGCCCCAACTCGCGCGGTCGCTCGCGGCCGCAGCCACCACCTGACTCCCGTTCCTCCCGCTAGGGGCGCTGCGCCGGCGCGTGACGTCACGGAGGAAAAGCTGCTGAGAAAATCGAGTGCCGCCAAGCAATACCTCGCGCAAAAAGACCGCGCAATATGCAACGCATTCTTGGCTTAACCAAGCTAAGCCTGGGCATCTTTTTTTTTTTTTTTGCTGACGCTGTCGGAGGTAGAAAAGCCAGCTGCTGAAGACTCTTGCTACATAAGCCATTCATTTACACTTTGTCAGGCTTTGACTACGGACGCGCTGACGAGTGCACGGAAATAGTGAATTTTTGTTGTTCATTGCTCAAGTACTGGCTTAGCGCTACCAAAATAAGAGACAAGCTGTGAGCGGCCACGCAGTAAACCAAAACTGAGCAATGATAGAAATCACGGTAGAAAGCACAGTGCCCTCGTGCTGTGGCCGGCGAAGCTGATCCGTTCGCGCCGCCGGGGGTTGGAAATTTCCAGTCGCGGCAATATTTATTTTATTACTGCACCCTTAAATTCAGAGATGAGACAAGATTCTTGGTTGGGTTTGACCCCATGAAGTAGTGCCTTCGCATCAGAAGCCATAAGCACATTGAAAAGTACAGCTGTATGAAATGGAACAATATCACAGATTCGTGCTCAAGTACTCTGTTCGGGATTCGAATATCCGTGGGACGGCGCCGGCCCTGAGTTGCAGCGTCTCGCGTTGCGGCAACACTGCTTCTCCGTTGATCACGAACTCGTGAGGCCGAATTAAATTCGCGGGGCAAAATGCCTCCCGCAGACACATATATGCTGGGAGTCTAAGCTAAAGCCACCGCTTTCCTTTCGGGGTATCGCACGCTTCCATATTTTGCGCTGCTCGGCGTCGCTCGGCCGACAGAACAGCGAGGCCTATTCCTGCGTGCCTCCGTAGCCGGCAGGCTTGCCCGTCGCGTGCACTTTACTTATTTTGCAAACGAAGGCAATGTGAAATGAGAAAATAGTTGCTGCCGCACTGCTGGAGGCCCATTCCGCCCGCAGACACGCGGCCGTGGAGACGCTCGCTCCCTCGCATCGTTAGCCCCCACAGGACTCTTAGCGCCGCCTCGTGGAAGGCGCGGTCAACATATGAAGCTCTCCCGTAGCGTTACGGAGAAGTTCCATGACCATAAAAGCTTTGAAGGACTATGATAGTACTAATTCCAAAAGCGGATCGCCACAAAAAAACGGTAGGAGGAAAACAGCGGGCAATCGCCGTTAATTCAATACTAGGTAAAATAATAGAGAAACTCTTTAAAACTAGAATTTATCATTACCTACACAAAAATCAAATTTCTGCAAAATATCGGTATGGTTTTGTACATAAAATTTCGACAAGACATGCCTTGAAAGAAATAAAAAAAAGAGATACACACGCTAAACTCGATCAAGTTGGAATAGCAATAATCGCCCTTAACGTTAAAAATGCTTTGAACACCATAAAACCATCAATAGTAATTAAAAAACTTAAAGAATTGAAATGCGATTATAACCTAATTAAAGTAACACGAAATGTCTTAGGAATCAAACAATTCTTTGCGAAACGCAATCAGAAACTATTGAGAAGAAACTAAGCACATAATCCGCTTGATTTCCCGTATGTAATTAGTAACGTCCCTGTACAGACTTGTCTATCGTATAAGTATTTAGGTGTCACCTTGTGTAACGACTTGTCCTGGAGTGCCCACATCACTAATATTATCTCATCTGCTAATAGAACACTAGGTTTTTACGACGTCATCTCCGCCATGCCCCCGATCATGTAAAATTATTAGCATACAAAACACTTGTCAGATCAAAATTAGAATATGCATCACCTATTTGGAGCCCGCATCATGCTTACCTTATCAATGCACATGAAGCAGTACAAACAGAGCAGCCAGACTCATTCAATCTTCATATTCCTACGACATCAGTGTGTCAGGGTTGAAAGATAAATCCGGGTTATCACTCCTCTCAGTTCGCCGTCGCATCGCCAGCCTTTGCTTATTCTACAAATGCTACCACAGTTCACTTTCCTGCGCACCCTACATCGTCCCGCCAACCCGCATATCTCGTCGCACTTCTCATCCGTTCCAAGTTTCTTGACCACGTTCCCGCACGGTTACTTTTGCAGCCTCATTTTTCCCCCGTACCATTGTGGACTGGAACGGCCTTCCCAGCGACATTGCAGCCATCATGTGCTCCGCGACCTTCGCTGATAATCTTCATGCTCATTTGTCATCGTGTTAACACTTGCCGCCAACGAATATTGTACCCACCCCTTATATAATGCCCCTCACCGGGCCTTTAAGGGAAATAAATGAAATGAAATGAAATGAAATGAAACCACAGGGCTCACTTTTGAGCCCTTTATATTCGAATTTAACCATAAGAGACATGTTCTCAAACTACCAACCGATGTTCACATTCAAGCATTTGGTGGTTACATTATCATTACCATAAGATATAAATCTGGAAAATACCTAGAAACTAAAACAAACAACATTTTAGATAAATATCTCAATGGGGGACTTCTCAGAACCTTAACTTCAACCCTGAAAAATCCGACTTTATGACAATAGGAAAAGAATATGGCACTCGAACACCAATAATTAATTTAGGCAATGCAATAATAAAGCCACCCAAAGGGTTAAAAATACTAGGAGTTATATTCGATAATATATTTTCATTCCTACCACATCTTAAACATATGCTGCACAAAGTGCAAACATTAATTAGAAACGTGAGCAGGTTTACAGGAACTAACAAAGGCATGAACAAGGATGTCCTAAAGAAGAATTATATTCAAGCAGTTGAAAGACAAATCACATATGCCTCACCGATGTGGTATGATAACAGAGTTACTATTTGAAATAAATTTAGAGTCATCCAGAGAATTTCTTTACTCTTAATAACAAAAGCATAAAGGACCTCTTCAAATATAGCTCTATATTGTCACGTTGTAGTGACGGCAGTCCAGCGGTCAGGAAGACACCAACCAGTCTTGGAAACGAAGCTCTTTATTTGGGCTGACTTGCGCCCTCAAAAGAACTGAATCACTCGGCGGCGGCGTAAGCAACAAACGTGCTCGTCGGTCGTCGATCTACGAATGCCCGCCGCTCGCGGCATCGCTCAATTTAAAGCCGGCAAAGAAACTTCCAGATAGCAGGACAAGATCATCTACAGTAATCTGGAAAAACCTAGATGCAGCCTTTCATGGCTGCGATCAATCGAGATTAGACTGGTCGCTTCTCGCGTCACGAACAAAAATGATAACAGCCCTTTCCTGCAGCCTTGAGCGTGAACGAACAAACACTACAATGATACGTGGCATTACCCCCCTTCCAAAGAAGCATCGTCTCGATGCTTTGAAATGAAAATAAACACGGAAAATGAAACTTCGAGCCCTTTAGCGTTCATAATATGGCTTCAGGCGTACGACATGTACGACTTCCGGGCGTGGGCGGCGTCGCTGAGATGCTGTCGTGGCGTCGGGGATGACTTCATAGTCGAGGTCACCGATCCGACGGAGAACCCTGTACGGGCCAAAGTAGCGTCGCAGCAACTTTTCGCTCAATCCACGGCGGCGAACTGGCGTCCATATCCAAACCCGATCACCTGGCTTGTAATGTGTGTCTCGTCGGCGCAGGTTGTATCGTCGGGCGTCGGTGTGCTGCTGGTCTTGAATGCGAAGCCGTGCAAGTCTTCTGGCTTCCTCGGCGCGATGAAGGTAGGCGGCGACGTCGAGGTTGTCTTCGTCGGAAACGTGCGGGAGCATTGCGTCGAATGTTGTCGTGGGCTTCCTGCCGTATACCAGCTGGAATTGGGTAAACCTGGTTGTCTCCTGGACGGCAGTATTATAAGCGAAGATCACGTAGGGCAGAATGGAGTCCCACGTCTTGTGTTCGGCGTCGATGTACATGGAGAGCATGTCTGCGATGGTCTTGTTCAGACGCTCTGTGAGTCCGTTGGTTTGTGGATGATAGGCAGTTGTCCTCCGGTGGCTTGTCTGGCTGTAGTTTAAAATGGCTTGCGTCAGCTCCGCTGTAAACGCCGCTCCTCTGTCTGTGATGAGCACTTCCGGGGCGCCGCGTCGCAGGAGAATTTGTTCGACAAAAAATTTTGCGACTTCTGTTGCGGTACCACTAGGCAACGCTTTTGCTTCGGCGTAGCGGGTCTTGTAGTCGGTGGCCACGATGATCCACTTGTTTCCTGATGAAGAGTTCGGAAAGGGGCCGAGGAGGTCCATCCCTATTTGCTGAAAGGGCTTAATTGGCGGTGGTATGGGGTTCAGGAGTCCGGCTGGTCTAGTCGGAGGCGTTTTGCGTCGCTGACACTCACGGCACGTTTTCACGTAATGGGAAACGTCGGCAGCTAGCCGTGGCCAATAGTACTTCTCCTGGATGCGGTGCAACGTGCGAGCAATCCCGAGATGTCCTGCAGTCGGCTCATCATGACATGCCTGCATAATTTCTTGCCTGAGATTTTTGGGCACGACAAGAAGATGCACTGTCCTGTTCGGCGCGAAGTTCCTCTTCAGGAGGACATTATTGTGAAGGACGAAGGACGACAGTTGCCGCTTGAACCCTCGGGGAGGCGATGCGGTCTTGCCTTTCAGATAACCAACTAGGCTTTGCAAGTCAGGATCCGAGTGCTGCTGCTGCGCGAAACTGCTGGCGCTTACCGGTCCTAAGAAAGCGTCGTCGTCTTCCTCTTCGGGTGCTGCGTCGACAGGAGCTCGTGACAAGCAGTCTGCATCGGAATCCTTGCGGCCAGATTTGTAGACTACAGTTATGTCGAATTCTTGAAGACGCAGGCTCCAACGAGCAAGGCGGCCGGAGGGATCTTTCAAATTGGCCAGCCAGCACAGAGCATGGTGATCGCTCACAACCTTGAATGGTCGTCCGTATAGGTAGGGGCAAAATTTGGACGTGGCCCAAATAATGGCGAGACATTCTTTCTCTGTCGTCGAATAGTTGGCTTCGGCTCTCGACAGTGAACGGCTAGCGTACGCGATAACTTTCTCCTCTCTGCCATTTTTCTGAACGAGGACCGCTCCTAAGCCCACACTGCTTGCATCGGTATGAACCTCGGTTTCAGCGTTTTCATCAAAGTGCCCGAGCACAGGAGGGGACTGTAAGCGGCGCTTCAGCTCGTTGAAAGCTTCCTCTTGCGGCCTTTCCCATTTAAAAGGCACGTCAGCCTTGGTAAGTTGGGTCAAAGGTTCAGCGATGCGCGAAAAGTTCTTGACGAATCGCCGGTAATAAGCGCACAATCCAAGGAATCTGCGTATAGCCTTCTTGTCATTAGGCTGTGGAAACTCTGCGATCGCAGCCGTCTTCTGGGGGTCTGGGCGAACTCCATCCTTGCTTACGACGTGACCAAGGAAGAGCAGCTCCTCGTAGGCGAAGTGGCACTTCTCTGGTTTCAGTGTCAGGCCTGAAGACTTGATCGCTTCCAGCACTATCCGAAGCCTTCTGAGGTGGTCTTCAAAGCTTGAGGAGAAGACAACAACGTCATCTAAGTAGACTAGGCAAATCTGCCACTTCAAGCCTGCGAGCACCGTATCCATTACTCGCTGGAACGTCGCTGGGGCAGAGCAGAGGCCGAATGGCATCACCTTGAACTCGAAGAGTCCGTCTGGCGTGATGAACGCAGTCTGCTCGCGATCTCTTTCGTCGACTTCAATTTGCCAGTACCCGCTCTTCAGGTCCATCGATGAAAAGTACTTAGCGTTGTACAGCCGGTCCAGTGTATCGTCGATGCGGGGGAGGGGGTAGACATCCTTCTTCGTAATGTTGTTCAGGCGGCGGTAATCGACGCAAAAGCGAAGGGTGCCGTCTTTCTTTTTCACTAGGACGACCGGTGCTGCCCAGGGGCTCCTCGATGGCTGTATGACGTCGTCACGAAGCATTTCCTCAACTTGCTTGCGGATAGCTTGGCGTTCTAGCGGCGATACGCGGTAGGGGCTCTGTCGCAGTGGTCGCGCGTGTTCGTCTGTGACAATGCGGTGTTTGGCAAGCCGGGTTCGTCGCACATTCGATGCTGATGAGAAGCAGTCGGTGTACCTTTGAAGAAGACTGCGTATTTGGTCCTGTCTGCTCCGGGGTAATGCCGGGTTGATGTCGAACGTGGGTTGATGGCCTTGGCCAGATGGTTCTGCGGGTTGGTCGGGTAGGGCAAATACGTCTCTGATGTCTGCCAGCTCGTCGAGGAAAGCGATCGTCGTACCTTTGTTTAGATGCCGGTATTCTTCCGTGAAGTTGGTTAGCAACACCTGGGCTTAGCCATTTCGGATTTCGGCGACTCCCCTCGCGACGCCCAATCTTCGATCCAGGAGTAACTGGGTGTTCCCTCGATAATGCCTTCGGCATTTTCGATGTCTCCAGTACCTAGGCCGACAAGAACACTTGATCGGGGCGGCACGCTCAATGCTTCATCGAGGACGTTTAAGGCAACGTGATGAGTCGCGCCCGTCGCAACAGGTGTGGCTTTTTCCGTGGAAAGCTTGATCGACTTAGATCGAAGGTCGATGATCGCCCGATGTTCGTTCAGGAAGCCCATTCCCAAAATCACGTCTCTCGAGCATTGCTGTAGGATCAGGAAAGTTGTCGCATAGGTTCTCCCATTTACAGTAACTCTCGCGGTGCAGCGTCCTGACGGCGTAATCAGGTTGCCACCTGCGGTGCGGATCAGCGGGCCAACCCAGGTTGTTGTTACCTTCCTGAGTCGGACAGCGAGTGGGCCACTCATGACAGAGTAGTCAGCTCCCGTGTCCACCAAGGCAGTAATCGCGTGACCGTCGACCGTAACTTCAAGGTCACTTGTTCGCGTTCTCGTATTGTACGTTGTCTTCGGTGTCCGATCTCGGCTTCGTCGAGTAGTGAGGCTACGGTGGGCGTACTGCGACGTTACTTCACTGGGCAGCGGTAAAAGCTTCAAGTCTGGCCGCGTCGTCGTCGTCGTCGGTGTCGTCGTCGTCGGTGTCGTCGTCGTAGTTGAGGCATGGTCTTGAGTACTCGTCGATGGAGGATCTTTGTCATTGAGCTTAGAAGCAACCTCACTCCAGAGGCTGCTTTATTTAGTTTAACCTTCGGGGGCTGGGGGAGCGTCCACGCACGGCGTAACCTCGGCTAGGAGAAACAAAGCGCGGGGACGATGGCGACGGGGAACGTGATAGGCGGCTCGGCGATGAGTATTCTTCCCGACGTAAAAACTCCTCGATTTCGGCTGGTCGCTGGCCGGGTCGGGGTCGTGGAGCGTCGTAAGAGAACACTCGGATGCCCAGTCTTCTGTATGGGCAGTGCCGGAGGACGTGACCGGCTTCGCCACAGTGGAAGCATAGTGGGCGGCGCTGGTCGGGAGTTCTCCTCTCGTCGCATTTCCTCGGCTGCGCGCGTCGCTCGTCGGATGGGCGGGTTGGGGCGAGTGGGCGGCGGTCCAACGCAGCTGGTTGAGGGCGATAGGGGCTTGGGTCCCGTTGTCGAGGTGCAGGACGGCGCACAGCTGCGGCGTAAGTCATGGCTTGGGGCTGCAGAGGCTGCGTGGGTGTCGGCGTCACACCCAAGGCCTGTTGAACTTCGTCCCGGATTACGTCAGTAAGTGATGTAACCTGCGGCTGCGTTCCATTTGGCAGCAATCGGCGGAGCTCTTCTCGTACAACTTGGCGAATAACCTTCCGCAGGTTATCGTTGTTAGCGGCGTCCAGGCAGTTTGCTGAAAAAACGCGCTGCTGGCGCTCATATTGGCGGGCTCGGGCGTCAAGAGTTTTTTCCATCGTGGAGGCCTCTTCTATGAATTCCGCCACGGTTTTCGGTGGGTTCCGTACGAGGCCGGCAAAGAGTTGTTCTTTAACTCCTCGCATAAGCAGCTTGACCTTATCTTCTTCCTTCATGTTCGAGTCGGCACGCCGGAAGAGACGCTTCATCTCCTCAGTGTACACTGCAACGGTCTCGTTTGGGTGCTGTATGCCAGACTGTAGCAGCTGCTGGGCTCTCTCCTTTCTCACGACGTTTGTGAAAGTCTTGAGAAGCTGCTCTTTGAAGGTTTCCCAATTCGCGAGGCTGGCTTCCTCATTCTCAAACCAGACTCTTGCTGGTCCCTCCAGGGCAAAGAAGACGCACCTAAATTTCATGGCATCGTCCCAGTTGTTAAAGACAGCCACACGGTCGAACTGCTCCAGCCATTCTTTGGGGTCGGCGCCAGGCGAAGCGTCGAAGGTTGGTGGCACCCGGGGCTGCTGCAGAATGATTGGGGTCGTCGTCTGGGGCAAGCTCATGGTGGACGTTGCTGCTGGCTTTCGCTTCCGGGTAGGGTCCGGCAGAGTCCCGAACTCAGGTGCGTCCCCTAGCAGACGTCGGCTTGCGCGGTGGACTGGAGTCAGGTCTTGCGGTGAATGACTCAGAGGGCTGGCGTCACGACTTGTAGGGGGTGTCCGGAACATGAAAGGCTACCCCGCACCTCCACCAGATGTCACGTTGTAGTGACGGCAGTCCAGCGGTCAGGAAGACACCAACCAGTCTTGGAAACGAAGCTCTTTATTTGGGCTGACTTGCGCCCTCAAAAGAACTGAATCACTCGGCGGCGGCGTAAGCAACAAACGTGCTCGTCGGTCGTCGATCTACGAATGCCCGCCGCTCGCGGCATCGCTCAATTTAAAGCCGGCAAAGAAACTTCCAGATAGCAGGACAAGATCATCTACAGTAATCTGGAAAAACCTAGATGAAGCCTTTCATGGCTGCGATCAATCGAGATTAGACTGGTCGCTTCTCGCGTCACGAACAAAAATGATAACAGCCCTTTCCTGCAGCCTTGAGCGTGAACGAACAAACACTACAATGATACGTGGCAATATATATAAGAAGGAATACCCCGTGTTCATTTAAAAATTGAGCATGAAATAATTTCTACAGAACCTTACACGAGAGCCGCAAATTTGAATGGGAAGGAATTGAATTCGGCGTAGATATTATAGTTGATGCTAGCGACATGTGGAATTACCATCCTGGAAATAAACCAATCTATAATTACCTCGAGACGACAGCAGAAAAAGCAGTCAAAACCATCTTCACAGATGGCTGACACATAAATGACGAAGAAGGAACAACACATGTAGTCTACGATGGAACTGGAAAAGAAATACAAAGATAAGAGTATAATCTCCCAGCATACAGCAATAACTCTGAAGTAGAGACCAGAAGAATCAAGAAAGCAGTAGAGTATACAGTAGGAAAAAACCAAGAAAAATCATACCAAATAATAACTGACAGTCTCAGCACAATAAAAATGTTAAAAAATGCAAATAACGTTAATCCTATTGTTCAAGCCATAAAAGAAGAACTAATAAAAAACTAACGAAGAAACATAACTTTTGTATACATAAAATGACTTAGCGAACATAAAGGAAATAACAAAGAGATGTATTGGCAAAGAGCGCAGGAAAGAAACGAAAAGAAATACATATCACATTGACCAAAAGTTTTTAAAACAGCAATTGAAGAAACAAATAATTGAAAAATGGAATAAATTATGGAACGAAGGTGGGAAAAGTATATGCACATATCAATAGATTAAAAGCGCGAAATATACCGGGTGTTTTTTTTAGAAGGTTCAAAATTTAAAAAAAAAGATAAATTGCTTTTGATTTATTTTAGCACTGGGGCTATACTGGAGGCCACGGCGGGCGCCAGGCAAGAGGGAAAACTGCTTTAATTAGTTCGCTGATTAACTAAATATGTTAATGAACTTTTGTAATTTTTATTTTAGGGGCTATGTTGTATTCGCACAATTGGGGATTGCCCTCCAAACAGTCCAACCGAGAAAAACAATTTTAATTAAAAATTTTTCACGCAAGTTACGAGGCGCGAAAAAGTCACCCTGGTAGGCATCTTCACACAGTAACTCAGCGGCGGTGAGCGCCTCTGACGTAGTTCGCTCCGCCCTGCGCTTTGCGTCACACGCCCGATATCACCTGAAGCCCGGGGCCCGATTCTTGATATTCATATTCGCCTGTCAGCGCCATATTGCCTCTCTGATTGGCTGTCAGAAGTGTCAATCGCCGTTAATCGGCGTGTCAATCAAGGTCGGTTACAGCTGCACTTTTCGCGGTGACGTCGATTTGACGTGGCATTGAAAATGCATTTTCGCAGCGCTATTCTTGGTGCCCGGCTGGTACATATATGTGATTGTGAAGGGAAAAGAAGCTACAAGTGGTCCGCGCGAGAGCACTTGCGCTGCACACCGGAAATGGCAACTTCCTAGAATCTGATTGGCTGGAACAATATCACGTAAAGCACGTGATAGGCACACATTTTAGAGTGATGTTAGAATGACGTTTCATCGCGTTTACGTTGTGCCGCCATTGCAAAAATTGGCTGAAATTCGCCGCCATCATTTCGCCCGGCTAAAGGTACCCGAATCATGCAAATGAGTTAGTGAAATGCTAATTTATACGGCGTTAGGTAGCCGCATTTTAACGGGTATTTATTTCAAGACAAAACTAAACTTACAAAAGTCTTGTTTTGATTGCACAATGTAATGATATGGCGTTATAAGAGCACATCTGAAATAAGCAACCCTTGAGAGCGTTAATAGTAAAGGCTTAAGCGCACAGCCGCACAGGGGCGCTAACTGCTCTCCCGTTGCAAACCCTTCGCTCGCAGTGAGAAATCATCCGTCCGTGTGGTTAGTGAAGGGCGAAAATTGCTCGAATGGCGGTGCCGGCGCTGCGATATGCTGCCTTTGCATTCATTCGTCGTTTGTTAAGCCCTAGAAGTGGGAATGGTGAGCGACTTTCGAGGTCACCGCGATGCTTTCGAGTTGTCTCGGACTAGACAGCTCGTCTGTGCAATCACCTGACGGGGCATATGGTGTGGTGGCTATGCAAGGATGCATTGCGGCGAGAAGCAGTGCCGAGCTGTCGAGCGCCGAGGGCGATCGCCAGCTGTGAAATGTCGCTGAACGGATGGGCTTTGCGCGCGTGATGAGTGGATGACACGACAGGCGTTCGCGGGGCCGAGCAACAAACTCCAGGAATGTGCCGGGCTTTTCGACGATACATCCGTGTGTGTGTAGCGTCATTCTCATTTCTTTTGCATGCATGCTGGAAATGACTTTAAACCAAGCACAGGAGTACATGCACGATGCATGCTGCGAATCCGAAAGTTTTATTCGGCATTTCGCGTTGCTTTTTGCATCATACTGTTTTCAGTTTTTGCATACGGCACAAGTTGAGAAAACAAAACCTAGCATGCTAGTGCGTTGGTCGATTTCTTTGTTTTTGGTGTTGATGAATGTGAAAGGCAGCATAGGTGAAATCAGCTTGTGCGAATCCTGGCTTTCCGCCGTCGCCTTTGCGCGGCTCTGCCCGCCTCCCGCGTTGTTTCTCCTCTTTCCCTTGCTCCGGCCTCAGGCGGTGGAGAGGCGGCTGGGTGACTAATCACTGTCATTTAGCCACAGCTCCGCCTCGGCTCCCCAAGGGCCTTTGCCATTGGCGCCTTTTGGCGGGAATTCGGGACCCGCTTTGGGCGGCCGCGCGCCGCGCGACCGTCCGAGCTGGGCCCAGCGAGAGAGAGATCCCTCCGAGACAGCGTAAGGTGCGTACGCTACTGTTTGTCCGTGTCCGTACCGGCCTTGGCCGTTCGGACCAGTGCTTACTCGAGCTCGCCCGCACGTGTCCTCTGACCTGCAGCGGCTCGAGCCTGTACAGCGGGGTCCAGCGACCTCAGACAGGCGTACCTTGCGTTGATTGCCCACTCTATCTCGCAACCGGCCCAACAGTCGACACAAGGGAGAGATCACAGCACTGCCGCGGGGACATTCACCTGCAGCGGCGTGCTAGCGGCGCGCATTGCTCGAGTCGCTTCGTGCGCGCAGCGGAGCCTTGCTCCTCGCGCGCCCCCGGGATGGGGTGACTATTGAGTGTGTGTGTATCAGCTGGAGGACGACGTGAATAAACGTCTCCTTTGCGAACTTGGAGGCCTATTTCTTTGCGGCGAATCGCTCTCCTCCCAGCGGAGGTTGAGTGCACCGCATCGGTGTCCCAGTGGTGTGTGGTGACGGCTGATCGGGGCCCTTGGCTCGCGCGAAGCTCGAACCCGCGGTGGTTGGTGGCCTGTGTCCACTTAGAAACCCACAACTGGCACCCAACGTGCTAAGTCATTGGCGCTTACGCCTTTGATGGCACATTAGCTGAGCAGGTCGCCTTGCCGATCACTCTTGCGCACCATGTCTACCACCCCCAGCGGGGCACTCGGCAGCTACATGTCGGCTCCCTACGGAGTTTTAGCGTCGTTTGATCCGCTGGCTGCTGTTCCTTCGAATAGCTAGACACCGTGGTTGGCCGCGGCCCCCATTGGGGTTTACGGTGGCACAACCCAAAATGTCGACCACGCGGCTCCCATTGGAGCTGTGTCGGGAGCACCCTGCGGTGCATCCGCTAGTCACATGCCTCAGCTGTGCAAGCTTTCCGCCCAGTGCGAAAGCAGTTCGTGTCACGCTGCCGCAACCGGCAGTTTCGAACAGCAGCAGCCGTGCCCCGCGAGTAGTCAATTCTGCGCTGGGAACGGCGAGGCGCTGGCCCGGTTCCCTGTGGAAACCGCGCCGCTCATCGAACTAGGAGCCTTGCCTCCCTCGTTCGTGCAGCCCGCCCAAGCCTCCACTGAGGCAGGGGTGCAGTCGCTGAGGCCGGGGCTCCATTGAGCCAGATGTGGAGAAACGTTTTTTATTTATTTATTTATTTTATTTATAGATACTGCGATCTTCTACAGATCATAGCAGGGTGGGACAAAACAAAATACAAGCATATAAACACACACAAATTCACAGTGTAACGACGAAGAAGTTCTTGTTCCGGCGAAGACGACGACGAACTTTTGACCGTTGTGTTGAGCGGCATTGCCATCGCTTTGTGTGTGAGCTCTCGGTGCTCGACCTGTTTGTCTACGAGGCCTGTGTCTCTGCGTCTACCACCGGCGCCCTGCTCCTCTAACCGTCCCAGTACCCATCTTACATTTGGTGGAGGTCACCGGGTAGAAATCTCCATCGTGGAGCTGCGTAGCCGCACTCTTCCCACGCTTGAAATGCCAGAAGACGCCCAAAATCAATCTGTGCAAACGGGACCAGCTCTCATCTGCGCCGGCTCCCTTCGCCAGCGAGATCCGGCAATCTTCAGCGGAGCCGATGAGAATGACGTGGAAGACTAGCTCGCGTCATACGAACGGGTGAGCCTGTACAATAGATGGGACGACGATGCGAAGCTGAACAACGCAATTTGTTATCTAACGGGGGTCGCTTATAACCTCTGGTATCGGAACCATGAGGGAGACATCCGAACATGGACAGCCTTCAAAACGAAGCTTGCCGAAGTCTTTGGTCGCCCCACTGTCCGGAAACTTCAGGCTGAACAGCGTTTGCGTGAACGCTCGCAGCACGTCGGCGAAAGCTTCACCAGCTATATAGAAGAAGTCATTGACTTATGCAAACGTGTCAATGCGAACATGTCCGAAGCCGACAAGATAAAACACATCTTGAAAGGTATCGACGATGATGCCTATCAGATGCTATTAGCCCGTGACTTGCGCACCGTTAAGGAAGTGTTCACGCTCTGCCAAAGCTTCGAGGAGCTGCGCAAACAGCGGTTATTGACTCGGAAACACCAACAAGCCCAGGTTGAATCGCTTTCTGGACTGGCGCCTGCAGCTGACAACACCTCTATGCTGCAACAAATCAAAGATTTCGTCCGTGAAGAGGTAGCTCGGCAACTTTCTCTTCTGCCTAGCCCTCAACAGGCGCCGCCTTATTTGGCCCCGGCTCTTCGACAGGCTATACAAGACCAGGTTACTGAGGCGCTTCCATCCTTCCATCCTCCGCCACCTGTCGCCGCACCCTTGATTTACGCCGATGCTGCTCCTAGGTCTGTCACCAGTCCCATGCCTTGCGCCGACGTCGCCCCAAGACCTGTAGCCGGTCCTCGGACTTACGCCGACGTTCTAGTACAGCCCCCGCCGTCGTCCTATCCTACAATGTACGTGCCTGTGCAAGCGTCGGCACCTGCCCTGCGACCAGCTCGAAGAGCAAGCAATCCGTGGCGCACCAGAGACAACCGTCCTGTATGCTACACTTGCGGAGTGCCTGGCCACGTCGCGCGCTACTGCCGTCGCCATCTCCAAGCGCCAGCCCCACGTGCGCAATCTTCGGGATACTGGCCTTCAACCCGTCAGTATTCTGAGCCTGTCGACCAAACGCCAAGTCGTCCTTACTCCCCTGATCGTTCAGCCCTCTCCAGCCGCCGCTCCCCTTCGCCTCGACGCCGCTCTATCTCCCCCATGCGACGTCGCCCTGATTCTCCTCAGCAGGAAAACTAGGCGCCGCAGTTCCGGAGGCAAGAACTGCGCCCCCGTCGAAATTTCGAAGACCTCATCGATCACCTGCAAACCTTATTGATGTTTTTGTTGAGGGCGTGTCTGTGATGGCTCTGATAGACACCGGTGCAGCGATTTCGGTAATGGACGAAAAGTTATGTACTTCTTTAAAGAAAGTTAAGACGCCAGTTTCGGGACTCACGCTGCGCACGGCCAGCGCACAGCCGATTACGCCGTTAGCAGCATGCACAGCTCGAGTTCGAATCCAGGACACACTATACTCCATCGAGTTCGTCGTGCTGCCTTCTTGCTCACATGCTTTAATTTTAGGGTGGGATTTCCTGTCGCGTCACGAAGCTGTCATCGACTGCGCTCGCGCAGAAGTTGGGTTCTCCGCT
Organism: Amblyomma mixtum; assembly: GCF_055824585.1. Taxonomy (NCBI): domain Eukaryota; kingdom Metazoa; phylum Arthropoda; class Arachnida; order Ixodida; family Ixodidae; genus Amblyomma; species Amblyomma mixtum. The sequence goes on along the minus strand of NC_143021.1, from coordinate 60,168,696 downwards.
TTGCCTAATGTCTCGCCAGACGCTGCTCCTTCTGTTCCGTGCGCTAAAGCCGTCGTCACTGAAGACATCATCCTTCCTCACAGCTCCACTGCGCTTGTAAGCATCTCTTGTGACTCTGTTTGTGATGACGTTGTTCTCTTCACGCCAGCCTGCACTTTCCTGCGCCGCAAGTCCCTCCCGCTGCCCTACGCTGTGCTCACTATTTCTGCAGGCCTTTCCGTGCTATGGGTCTCTAACCCGTTTTCCTTCCCTACTGCTTTGCGCCATGGCGAATGTCTCGGCAGTTTACAATCTATTGCGTCCATTCTCACCTGTGAGGACCCCGCAGATTCACCTCATCTAGCCATGACTGCGCTCAGCCCTCCATCTTCTGCGCCTGATTCCTCCGCTACAGACCTCTTCCTTCGCTCTATCGACACCGATCTTCCTTCCCCGCAACGGACGCAGCTTCTTAACCTCCTTCACCAGTTCCGCTCCTCCTTCGACTGTCATCGGAGTTCCTTGGGCCAAACTTCCACGGTCACCCATCGTGTCACCCACCGGCAACGTGTCACCCACGGTCACCCACCCGCAACCACGCACCAGTGCGGCAGCGCCCCTATCGTGTATCTGCCACCGAGCGCCATGTTATCGAAGAGCAAGTTGATAAAATGCTCCAAGACGGCGTGATCCAGCCCTCCAGTAGCCCTTGGGCTTCGCCTGTTGTGCTGGTCAAGAAGAAAGACGGCTCCATCCGATTTTGTGTCGACTACCGCCGCCTTAATAAGATTACGCTGAAGGATGTCTACCCTCTTCCGCGCATCGATGACGCTTTGGACTGTTTGCAAGGGGCCGAACTATTTTCTTCCCTCGATCTTCGTTCCGGATATTGGCTGGTCCCCATGGAAGCGGCCGATCGCCCCAAAACCGCTTTTGTAACCCCCGACGGCTTATACGAATTTACAGTTATGCCATTCGGCCTTTGTAATGCGCCTGCAACATTTGAGAGGATGATGGACACCATTTTGCGGGGATTAAAATGGAAGGTATGCCTCTGCTATCTCGACGACTTCGTCGTCTTTTCTGCGGATTTTGACACCCACCTTCATCGCCTGAGGCACGTCTTGAACTGCCTTTCTGACGCCGGTTTGCAGCTAAACTTGAAGAAATGCCGTTTTGCCGCTCGTAAACTCACTATCTTAGGGCACGTTGTCTCGAAGGAAGGCGTTTCTCCCGACCCAGCCAAACTTCGAGCGGTCGCTGCTTTTCCCAAGCCTACATCTGTCAAAGAACTGCGCAGCTTCCTTGGCCTTTGTTCCTACTTTCGTAGATTTATCCGAAACTTTGCATCGATTGCTGCCCCTTTAACACAACTCCTATCCAGCAGCTCCGACTTTTCACAGTGGTCACCCGCATGCGACAACGCGTTTTATACCTTACGCCGCATCCTCACCGCACCACCTATCCTGCGCCATTTCGACCCGACGGCCCCTACCGAGGTCCACACCGACGCCAGTGGTGTTGGTCTCGGAGCTGTACTCGCGCAGCGCAAACCTGGCTTTCATGAGTACGTTGTCGCCTATGCAAGCCGCACCCTGACGAAGGCAGAGTCCAATTACTCAGTGACGGAAAAAGAGTGTTTGGCTATCGTTTGGGCTCTTACCAAATTCCGCCCTTATCTCTATGGTCGTCCCTTTGATGTCGTGACGGACCACCATGGGCTTTGCTGGTTATCCTCCCTGAAAGACCCCTCCGGCCGTCTCGCAAGATGGGCTCTTCGTATGCAGGAATACGATGCCCGTGTAGTTTATCGCACCGGACGCAAGCACCAAGATGCCGACGCCCTTTCTCGCTGCCCACTTCCGGTTGAGCTCGCCGGCCTCTCAACACTCGACGACTCCCCTCCGTTGCTTCACATCAACGACATGCCTTCAGCGCAGCGCATGGACCCTTGGATTGCGTCTCTGCTTGATTTCCTCTCTAACACTACGGCGGCTTCTCCATCACGCGCTCTCCGTCGCCAAGCTCCTCACTTCGCCATTCGTGACAATATCCTTTACCGCCGCAACTACAGCGCAGATGGTCGCAAGTGGTTATTGGTTGTTCCTCGCCACCTCCGCTCGCAAGTCTGTGATTATTTCCACGCTGACCCACAATGCGGACACGCAGGAGTATTCAAAACATACAATCGGATCCGGCTGCGTTACTACTGGCGCGGAATGTATAACTTCATCCTTAAGCACATCCGCTCATGCCTGCCCTGCCAACGTCGCAAGCGCCCTGCCCACCCTTCTGCAGGCGAGTTGCAGCCACTACCTTGCCCACCGCGCCCATTCGACCGCGTAGGCATTGATTTGTATGGACCTCTTCCCTACACTGCAGCCGGTAACCGTTGGGCTATCGTCGCAGTTGACCACTTGACGAGGTATGCAGAAACCGCCGCCCTTCCATCCGCCTCAGCGTCTGACGTCGCCTCCTTCATTTTGCGACGGTTCATTCTTCGCCACGGCGCACCGCGCGAACTGCTGAGTGACAGAGGCCGCGTTTTCTTATCGGAAGTTGTGCAAGCCTTGCTCCGTAAGTGCAACATCATTCACCGAACAAGCTCTGCCTATCACCCGCAAACTAACGGCCTTACAGAAAGATTTAACCGTACCCTCGGCGATATGCTCTCTATATACGTCTCATCAGACCATTCCAACTGGGATCTCGTCCTTCCGTATGTGACGTACGCCTACAACACCGCAACGCAGTCGACTACTGGCTTCTCTCCGTTCTATCTTCTTTACGGCCGTCATCCTTCTGCTCCACTCGATACCATTCTCCCATACCAGCCTGACGCATCTGAGTGTACTCCTATTTCGCAAGCTGCACGACACGCAGAAGAGTGTCGCCAAATCGCCCGTTCTCTCACAACTGAGGCCCAATACCGTCGGAAATCCCGCCACGACAGCCAACACACGTCCCCGCACTTTTCTTCTGGTAGCCTCGTGTGGCTCTGGGTTCCATCCAGTACTCCAGGCCTCTCCTCGAAACTTCTGGCGAAGTTTCATGGCCCCTACCGAGTTGTGGAGCGCACCTCGCCTGTTAATTACTTGGTGGAACCGCTGATGCCGTCTTCTGATCTTCGCCGGCGCGGACGCGAGACTGTTCACGTGCAGCGCCTAAAGCCGTATTATGACCCTGCCATCTCACCCACCCCGTAAGTCGCCAGGATGGCTCCTCTCCTTCCCGGGGGGGCAGTTGTAACGACGAAGAAGTTCTTGTTCCGGTGAAGACGACGACGAACTTTTGACCGTTGTGTTGAGCGGCATTGCCATCGCTTTGTGTGTGAGCTCTCGGTGCTCGACCTGTGTGTCTACGAGGCCTGTGTCTCTGCGTCTACCACCGGCGCCCTGCTCCTCTAACCGTCCCAGTACCCATCTTACAACAGAATTTACAGGCACTTTTCAAACAGAAGTAAAAAATTTTGATTAACAGTCTCGCTATTAAGTTTATTCCAATCAGTAATTGTCCTCGGAAAAAAAAAAGAAGATTTAAAACAGTTATTTCGCGCGTTCAAAGGGGTGATAGTTAGTGCATGCCTTTGTCTCGTGTTATAAACTGAGGAATAAGAAAAATAATTACAGGTATCAACTTTATAATGTCCTTTTATAAGCTGGAAAAAAAACTTTAATCGACAAACACGATTGCGCTCAGTGACGGGGGGTAACCCACTTCGCCTCACGAGCTCACTTATAGATGCACGGCCATATGAGTTAAAAAGAAATCTAGCCACTTTATGCTGTATTCGCTCTAATTTCTGAATGTTTGTTAACGTGAAAGGGTCCCAAATGATTACGGCATATTCTAGTAATGGACGGATGAGAGAATTGTAGGCCAATAGACGAACACTAGCCATACTTCGAGCCATACTCGAATTTCCCGCGCCCAAGGACGTACGCGGCCTGCGCCGTTGTGTGGGAATGGCCAACTGTTATCGTCCTGTGCCCGCGTGCAGGCACCCTTGACCTAGCTCTGGGGAAAGACTTCCGCGTGGCGATGGGAGCCCGAGCAAGAGCGATCCTTTCGCCTCCTGTCTAGTGCCATTGCCGAGACAGCGCAGCTCAGGCTACCCGACCTGACCAGACAGTTCGTAGTCCAGACTGACGCGAGCGATTTGGGTTTAGGAGCAGTTCTCCTACAGGAATTCGATGGCGTGCTGCAACCGCTGGCCTTTGCCAGCCGCTCCTTGCTGCCCTCGGAGAGGAATTATTCCGTGACCGAGAAGGAGCGCCTCGTCATCGTGTTTGCACTGCGCAAATTTGACGTCTACCTTGATGGAGCGCAATTCGTGGTGCAGACAGACCACAGTGCGCTCAGTTGGCTGATGCGGCTCCGCGAGCCTGCGGGTCGGCTGGCGCGCTGGGTTCTCCTGATACAGCATTACGACTTTTCGGTGCAGTATCGAAAGGGGAGCACAAATGTGGTAGCTGACGCGCTATCCCGTGCCCCACTCGCCAGCGGCGCCTTGACGCCTGTAGGCGGAGGGGGCGAAACAGCGGAAGAGCCGCCGGGCGGCAAGGAGGGGGAGCCCGGAAACGGGTTAATCCATTCCGCTAACCAGGCAAGCAGCGCTTCGCAAAGCGGACGAGAGGCAAAGCTCTTCGTGAGCGCCTCGGAGGTGCCGACGCGAACGGAAATTTTTGCTGCAAACCTGAGTGGGGACGAGACCAGGCTCCCCTCTGGGATGACTGGAATCGTTTTCAGCCGTAAAGAGCTACTGAAAGCCCAGCAAAATGGCCCCTTTTGTCGCGAGGTGAGCGACGGTCTCAGGGAGACGGAGCGCCGTGACGCTACTGGTACTGTAGCGGGCGCAGGGGGGCAGAAGCCAGCGTGTGTCGCGGCGAACCCCGGGGATTCATATTTGCTGGACCATGACGGGCTCGTGCTGAAGTACATAGCCACCGATGACGAGTCCATCGACCCGTTCAAGGTGGTTATCCCCAAAAGTCTGAGAGGCGCACTTTTGCGATTCTCTCATGACGAACCACTGGCCGGTCATCTGAGTGGCTCCAAAGTTTTTGCAAAACTGAGTCATTCGGTGACGTGGTCCGGCATGAAGCGTGACATTTTCCGCTATTGCCGTTCCTGCCATGTCTGTCAAGCGGTGAAGTCAAGCGGCGGCAAGCCGCCTGGAATGATGAAACCGATTGACAGTGTGCGTCCGTGGCAGATGGCCACCTGCGATTTGATGGGGCCTTTCCCCAGGAGCAAGCAGGGGTTCATAGACCTGAAGGCCTACGCGTCACGGTCTGACGAGCTTGCGCGGTACCCATTGGTATCAAAGGCAAGCGCAAAGGCACAACTGGTGCTGCGGAACGCAAGCGTACGGAGCACCGGTACAGTCTGAGGCGACGGTCACCGGTGTGATTGATGCCGGACGGCGGACTCCTCCGCAACCGAAGGCACGCAGCCTCAGCTAGCTGGCGAGCTTTCTCGCCAGGCCCTACCCAGGTGAAGCACGGTGTGTTATTAAGCATGAAATGCTTTTAGCTCCCGTTGTCGACAGTGTGGTGACGTCACGCCGAGACCGAGAGCTATCATCCGGGCACTGAAATCCACTCATCCGGGCACTGAATTCCAGTCAACAGGGCACTGAAATCCACTCATCCGGGCACTGAATTCCAGTCATCCGGGCACTGAAATCCACTCATCCGGGCTCTGAAACGAGAACATCTGGGCACCGTACGAGACTTAACGAGATTTAACGAGACTCTCTAAGCCCTCCTACGCGACCGGCATGCAAGCGCCGGTTGGTCTCCAAATGAGACAAAAAATAACTGCTGCCAGTGCCTTCTCAATGTTTATCAAGATATCAGTGGAGCTGTGGGTTTGATAATGCACGGAATTATAATTTCCGATTTCTAATAACGCGTGCAAAAAGCACATAAATGCCACGTTACACTTCGTTGTCATACGTGATCCGGGGGAGAAGCGCTGCGTTCAAAGGGCAAGGCATCGCGCCGAACGGGTGGTGGCGTTCCTCCCTTCCTTTACGGTGCGGTTCGGGTGTCCACCGAGATGGCAGAGAATTACTGCGCCATTTCCTTTCCTCAAAAAACCTTGCGTTCAAATGGCAAGGCATCGCGCTGAACGCGTGGTGGCGTTCCTCCTTCCTGTACGGTGCGGTTCGGGTGTCCACCAAGATGACATTAGGCCCGTAAACATTTCATGCTTACTCTACTCTCGTTTACGGGAGAGGCAGATATTTTTTTTGTTGTTTTCGCAGCATGCTCAGTTCCAGCCTTGCGTGTTTATCTATTTATTTATTTGTTTTGTTTGAGTCAGTTTCTAGCCACTTTCGTTTCCTGCTTGTTCGTCGGTTTTCGTTCTAACGTACCGAGATGTGCATAGGTAACATGCGTCTGCGTTGGCGTTCAGTTTTTTTTAACAAGACTTGTACATATGTAAACTTCAGCCGCTCTCGCTTGCACTTATCTTTTGAAGCGCAGAGTTTGCCTGTCGTTTGTACGGCGCCTTTTCTCATTTCCGGCCCGACTGTAGGTGGTGGGCTCGTTAAGGAGCCGTGTGTCGCGGTGCGAGTTTTGTGCGGCCCGTATGGAGGGGAAGTTGGCGGGAAGTTTGGGGCGATGGGGGGCGGAAAGTGCACCCTTTGACCCTCGCCGCGGCGCCTCTGGACGCTTCTGATGAGGGGATCGTTGTCGCCGACCGGCGTCCGCGCACGTGCTGGTGTATGTGTGTTTGTGGCTGTGTGCGCGCGTAACCATGAGCCAAGGCGACGCCTGTGAGTTGTGCCGTTGTGCTTCCGCGTGAGCGCGGGGATGAGAAGGACCCCTCGCTGTTGCCAAGTTTACACATCCGGACGCCGCCGAACGTCCGCGCCCGTTTGAGCCGGCGTGAAGGGGGTGCACTAACTGTCCTGTGCCGAACGTGACGTCGTGTCCAGGGGCACGAGGTTAGTGCCCTGCCGCGGCCCCGTCGTCATCAACGGAACGAAGACCACCATCGGTCGTCGGCCCTCCCAACCCATTCAACTTGAAGCCTGCGAGCCATGAGTCGCCGACCGGCCCACTGGGCCGCGCCATCGAACTTTGAGGCTGACATCCACCTGTCACATAGTTGTACAGTTGAATTCACATCGCCTTGTGTACCGTGTATATAATCTGCAAGCTGTTTTGATTTACTGAAGCGTATGCCAGTGTTTGTTTGTTTGCCTTGTTTTTTTTCCTTTGTTTTCTTACGTTGTTCTGGCTGGAACTGAAGTGTAGCTAGTTTTTTTTTTGTGTATTCATTTATTTATTTTGGAACTGAGGTGTAGCTTATTTTTTTTGTGTATTCATTTCTTTATTTTCGCCGCGTGCTCTGCCGATGGGTAGGAGGGCATTTAAGGAGAGGGGGATGTGGGAATCCTGGCTTTCCGCCGTCGCCTTTGCGCAGCTATGCCGGCCTCCCGCGTTGTTTCTCCTCTTTCCCTTGCTCCCGCCTCAGGCGGTGGAGAGGCGGCTGGGTGACTAATCACTGTCATTTAGCCACAGCTCCGCCCCGGCTCCCCAAGGGCCTTTGCCATTGGCGCCTTTTGGCGGGAATTCGGGACCCGCTTTGGGCGGCCGCGCGCCGCGCGACCGTCCGAGAGGGGCCCAGCGAGAGAGAGATCCCTCCGAGACAGCGTAAGGTGCTTACGCTACTGTTTGTCCGTGCCGGCCTTGGCCGTTCGGACCAGTGCTTACTCGAGCTCGCCCGCACGTGTCCTCTGACCTGCAGCGGCTCGAGCCTGTACAGCGGGGTCCAGCGACCTCAGACAGGCGTACCTTGCGTTGATTGCCCACTCTATCTCGCAACCGGCCCAACGGTCGACACGAGGGAGAGATCACAGCACTGCCGCGGGGACATTCTCCTGCAGCGGCGTGCTAGCGGCGCGCATTGCTCGAGTCGCTTCGTGCGCGCAGCGGAGCCTTGCTCCTCGCGCGCCCCCGGGACGGGGTGACTATTGAGTGTGTGTGTATCAGCTGGTGGACGACGTGAATAAACGTCTCCTTTGTGAACTTGGAGGCCTATTTCTTTGCGGCGAATCGCTCTCCTCCCAGCGGAGGTTGAGTGCACCGCATCGGTGTCCCAGTGGTGTGTGGTGACGGCTGATCGGGGCCCTTGGCTCGCGCGAAGCTCGAACCCGCGGTGGTTGGTGGCCTGTGTCCACTTAGAAACCCACAAGCTGGATGGCGTCGTTTCCTTAAGTGTGAAAAAAATGCGTGAAACTCTAAAAGAATAATATACCCTGGCTTAAGCATTATTAGTGAAGCACACAAAAGTGATTTTGCTATTGAAGGTAAAATTTTCACAACAGTGTTACATCATCAGTTACACAGCAGTCACGTGGAAATGACCGTAGGAGGGTGAAAAAAACATTTGTCTTAGGGCGCGCGAAAAACAAAGATGTATGACTTTTGTACATTTTATTTACAGGTGTGTTGGTCCTGCCAGTGAAGGTTCGAGCTCACATGAAGTCTGTGCGGGATCCATCTATGACCCGTTTGTGTGCAATCTCTCTTCATGTGCTGCCCGCATGGAAATCGTCAAACTGGTGAGCACGTGCTTAGTGTGTTAGGGCAAGCATTAAGGGATAACATGTTTGCCTTTAGTAAGATTGCGTACGGCTAATGATATCTGATTGTATTTATATATAGTTTGTTCACCAAGCAAAAACAATGTAAATAGAACCACGTATGAAAATATTGTTAATTAATCATGTCTGTACTTTTCAGGTGACAGCGGAGATAGGTGTGCGTGACACGCAGTGTTGTTCTGTGGCTTTGAATTTCTCTCAGTGACCAAAATGTCAAGGTAGCCTCATTTTGATTGGTGCAAAATGCAAAAGCATGCATATACTAAAGAACTCAAGGTAGTCATAAACAGTTAAAACTGTGCCTTTCCTTGCAGTACATTCTGGAGCGGTTTTCATGAGTATAAAAAGACAGTAGTAATTATTTCTGTGCATCAGTTTGGGAAATCTGCCATCAAGTACCCCTAGCTATATAGAAACAGTTTGTTTTGATACTAATGATTGGTTTTGCAGTGAGCGTATTTTAGATTAGTACGTAAAACTAGACTATAGTTGAACTTGCGGCTTCAACAATTTCACATATTTGGAAACACAATGTCTAGCTCATTGGGAGATTTCAGTGCACAGCGTTGATTAGTGTGCAGGTGATGGTGTGCATCTTATGCAGACGTGGCGGACCACCCTCACCATGAGGTCTCATGTGCGCGGGAGCCGGGATGCCAGATTCATGTTTGCTCATCTCCCAGCTGGTCTGGTTACCCAGCTGGGTGGCCGTACCGGGCTCCTGAGGTGTCTGCAAAGGTCATGGTACAGCATGATCAAGAGTTCTCTGCGAAGTCACCACAGCTTGCATTGCGCAACTCAACATATTCATCCACACTCAGCTGCAGGACCATGACACCGCTGGCAAGTGGTGATAATAGTAGGAGCACCAACATCAGCAGCAAGGAGGAGGACACAGCACCATTTGGACACTACCGGACAGACCGGAAGTGCATGATCAGCAGCTGCGTGCGGGAATTGCACTCACTGCTGCGGTTTTCACGTGTAGGTATGCCACAAGTAATGAGTGCACATTTGCTTTGCTTCAAGTATGATAGCACACTGCTAGGAAGTTGGTGAAGTCTTTGTCACTTCGGTGTTCTTCATTAAACTGGACCATATTGGTGGTATCCATGAGAGTAGAAATTAGTTTTATATGGTGCTGCAGTTTTTTTTGAGTCAGGAAGTGTCCCAAGTGTTTTCAGTCTGCCGTGTGCCAACTTGCTGAGTGCGTGCTTCAACACATGCTTTGGTGATTGTGAAGAAGTGCTGTTCCTTCGTGTGGTGCCTCCCTATGTGTTCTGCTTGTACACAACGCACATTTTATTTGGTGCTTAAGCTCAGTGAAAGACAGGAGGGCACCAAAATCTTTTCCTTCTAGGGTTGACTGGACAAGCTTTCACCAGTGCTTTTCTGTTTGCTTTGGTGTTTGTTGAGAGCCAGCAGTCCACAACATCCTCAACATACAGCATGGTCGCTGCGTCTCTAGTCATTTGCAACATGTGTTCTTCAGGGTGCAACATGCCTTGTGTGGCACTGTTTGTGTGATAAGATCCCAACATGCTTTGCCTCATGGCATCTGGCTGCCTCTGTGTGCTTGCTTTCTACTGCCTCTTTCACAAGCTGCTTGTAGTTATACAGCAGTGAACTATTTTCCCTGAAGGAAAAGTCACTTAATTGTTTCATGGTCATTTTGCCAGATGAAAATGCAAGGTCTGGCCAGCGTTTTCACACGTGTACCCATTCCCATCTTCTAGCTGAAATTTTTACCCATGGCGGAAACCTACAAATTATACATTAATTCAGTTGAAGGTAAATGGAGGTATAAATTATGCAGGTGGGCATAATTTATGTTTCAATAATAAAGCACCAAATGGCATTCTGTTGCTGGAAGGGCATGATCCTATTCAATAATTCAACTGGAAATTCAATAATTCAACTGGAAATGGATCATAATGGTAGTAGCAGTAAACTTTATTGATTTTTCTGGGTTACTCAGGCGGTCTTCCCAGGTCCGGGATTTCTTTCTCTTTCCAGCATTTGTGGTCTGGGTTCTTTTTCTATGCTGGGCCATCAACCTTGAATGCATGGATTGGAAGATCACTGCCCTGCTGTCCTCCCAGTGAAACTGTTAGATCCCATTTTCACTGCCTTGTCTCCTTGCACTTTGCTTCATGCGAATTGGGGATGCTGTTTGGTCACTTTATGAAAAATCCTAGACAATCCGTTTACCCTCTGAACCCTTAGTGTGACTGTACCATATCAGTGTACGTGCTGCCATTTTTCTCTTTAGCAAAGGCGACTGCTGGCTACTTAAGTTTGCAAACTAGGCAACAATAATGTGCATGTACACCACTGTCAAACGTTTATGAAAGACTGGTCTGTCCCGAAAAAATTCTTATCTTTGTAGACGAGACATATTCGTCAATATGTATTGTTTCACTAGGTAATGATTCGTACTTAGGCTGCATAATGAATTCTAGGATGCATGAAGTTCAGTGATGCAAATAAATTATTTTGCCAATAATGGCTTCCACAAACTTTTCACTGTGCATGTAAAAGACAGCTCACCTTTTTTAAGCAAATTGCAACACCTAAGAGGCAATGCAACTTGTCTTGCTCCCCAAAAATGTAGGGGCACACTTAAGCTCAGCATTCATGGGTATGACACAACAGTGTTTATGGCTCCCTGCAGCGGTTTCTCTTCACACACACAGTCACTGTTCTTCATTCGTGTTCACACATTTATCACAGTTGCCTCAACACAGGTTCCCAATTCTTGTCTTTGAACTCTTCCACACTGCAGTTCACCTACGTAACGTTACTGCAATTAGTTTCTCACTAATTGGCACATCTCTAGTTCACTGCAGTAATTACATTGCTAGGCTTCAAATTAAGCCAACAGCACCCACACATCACTCCCCTCCCCTTTCATCATCATCATCATCAGCCTGACTACACCCACTGCAGGGCAAAGGCCTCTCCAATGTCTCTCTAATTAACCCTGTCCTTCGCCAGGCGCAGCCACTGTATCCCCGCAAACTTCTTAATCTCATCCGCCCACCTAACTTTCTGCCGTCCCCTGCTACGTTTGGTTTGGTTTATTGGGGTTTAACGTCCCAAAGCGGCTGAGGCTATCAGAGACGCCGTAGTGAAGAGCTCCGGAAATTTCGACCACCTGGGGTTCTTTAACGTGCACTGACATCGCACAGCACACGGGCCTCTAGAATTTCGCCTTCACGAAATTCAGCCGCCGCGGCCGGGATCGAACCCGCGTCTTTCGGGCCAGCAGCCGAGCGCCGTAGCCACTGAGCCACCGCGGCGGGGCCCCTGCTACGTTTGCTTTCTCCCCTTTGTACCTCAGCAAAGTCAATGTGCCTACACGGCCTAGTTGGTAGCGTGCCTGGCTGGTGATCCAGGGGTCATGGGTTTCAAGGCAGAGAGAGATTTATTAATTTTCTGTACGTAAAGTCTATTATTTTATAACGTGAAGTAGTTTCATACGTTTGATTCAGATTACAAATCCTCTTTTCAGTGACTTTCACAGCGGACATCCACGCGTGAAGCTTGTTTTTTGACACAATGCCCGCTGAATAACACTGGATTTTCTGCTGAATCGCAGCCTCTCTCCTTGACAGTGGTGTGTGCAGGCTTTCCGTACCTTTCTTTTCTGGTTGCACATGGCACCCAATATAATTTTTCAGGGGGCTTAAATTTTATGCACAGGCACTTGCAATGACTCCAATTTTATCAACATTTTGCAACCTGCTCTATCATTATATTGGTGATGAATAGCTTCTGTTCATTAATTTAATACTCTCCTCGTGGAAACTCTGAGGCAGACTTGCTTAACATTTTTCAAGCTGCCTTAATCATGCTCAAAAAAAACAATTTACCCTCCATGTGCACACACCACTAGGCATTTTAAGTGTTCTGTTTTTTTTTTCATGCAGTGCAGTGTACATAGAGGGGATAAATCTCCAACCTGTCACTTATGCTCGAGCACCAGAGCGGATTTTAGGCGCACATATAAGCGGTCGCTTCATGCAGTACAATTACCGCTAGACTCTTATTTCCTTGACGACCGGCCACAGGGTCTTTCGCGTCGCATTCAGCACCATCACTCAGCAAATGTGTGCGCGCGTACGCCGAGATCGCCGCCGCAACGCATTTCACCGTATATCTCTACGGCGCTACTGTGCTAACTCACCTTCGCGCCGCAACTCGGCGGTGTTTTTTGTACTTGGCGCCAAGTAGCAGACGACACTGGTTATTTTTTTGTCACACTTTTTCCTTTATTCTACAATGTCGTCATTATATTCTGCTGTTACGCATTTCCGCACCGCCCCGATTCACACGTCACGGGTACGCCCCGCTCATGGCGGATTGGCGAATATCGAGAATCGGGCCCCCGGACGGGCGGCCTGCGCTATCGCGTCTTGTTTCGCTTCACTTCCGCGGCCTCACGGAATGCCGCGTTGGAACAGAAACGCACTGACACAGAGCGCAGGGCGGAGCGAGGTACGTCACAGGCGCTCACAGACGCTGTGTTACAGCGTGAAGCTGCCTACCAGGGTGACTTTTTCTCGCTTCGTAACGCGCGCAAAAATTTTTTTCATTAAAATTTTTTTCTTGGCTGGACTGTTTGAAAGACGATCTTAATCTCATCCACCCACCTAACTTTCTGCCGCCCCCTGCTATGCATGCCTTCACTTGGAATCCATTCCGTGACCCTTAAGGACCAGCGGTTACCTTGCTTTCGCGTTGCATGCCTTGCCCAAGCCCATTTCTTCCTCTTGATTTCGACTAAGATGTCATTAACCCGCTTTTTTTCCCTGACCGTCTCCGCCCTGTTCCGATCTGTAAATGTTGCAGCGATCATTTCTTTTTCTTTCCATAACTCGCTGCATTTTCCTTAACTTAAGCTGAACATTTTTCGCTTACCTCCACGTTTCAGCCCCATAGCCGAGTACACCCTCCCACTTTTTTAACCTGAACGCACGAGCGTCGACTGTCCAGTGCAGCGGTGCCGAGGCGAAGCAGAGCGGAAATCGGGAGAGGGGACGAGCATGCGCGCTGATCATGTCGCTGCAGCTAGTGTCGCCTGCTTGGCTGTTCTGTTTCGTGCGAAGCACCCCCTGCGAAGCAACTTTTGAGGCCGAGTTCTGAGGGCGTTTGTTTCCTGTTCTGTCTGATGTGTGCATATGTCTCTGGGATGGTGCAAATACGTAGCGTTCCAGGCACGACTCTAGACCCCTGTTGCATTTGCGGGTAGCGTCTCGAGAGCATTTGCTTAAAATAGCGAAATTAAAGCGTCAATAGCGAGGGTCCTCTTCAGTTAGTTTTTTTTAAGCAGCGATTGCAACTTGTTTCTTGGGCATGCTAGGCTGTTCCCAAATATATGCTCTTTTCAGAATCACCCACGCTACATGCAGCGGATAAATCAATCGCTTGCAGCTTCTTGGGGCTCCGATGCATAACAGCCGATGATGGGCAGGGGTTGCTTCGCACTAATCAGAACAGCCTAGCAGACGAACCTTACTCCAGCAGCATGAATTGTAGGCGTGCCATTGCCCTCGCAGGCGTTCTCCTCTCCTTCTTCTTCCGGCGCCGCAGCGCCGGGCAGTCGACGCTCGCGCGTTCAGGTTAAAAACGTGGGAGGGTATACCTTTAAGATACAGCTGTTATATACATTTCTACTGAGGGTCATTGGTAAACTGCAACGCATGATATATGGGAACCTGCCATATGCGTCCATGCCATTCTTATTTTTCTACTTATTTCCCTCTCATAATCCGGATCAGCGGCCACACCTGCCCCAAGTACACATAATACCTAAGCACTTTCAGCACTTCGCTACCAATTATGAAGTGCTTTTCCCTAGAGAGACTGTTGAACATTACTTTGGTTTTCGACATGCTAATTTTAAGACCTACAGTTCTGCTCTGCCTGTATAACTCATTGATCATACTTTGCAGCTCAACTCCTGAGTGATTTAGCAAGGCAAAGTTATCGGCGAATTGCGAATTGCGAATTATTTGGCCATTTTCTATTAACTCTAATCCCCAACTGCTCTCAATCTAGGCCCCAGGACACCTCCTGTAAACTGGTGGTCAATAGCTTTGGCTATTTAGTGAGAGGCGCAAATTATTTTTCTATATTAAAGACTTCTTCCTTTAATTTTTTTTTTTTTTGTAGACGGCACTGCCGGCAGTAGAAGTACAAGGCAGACACTTGCCCCGTCTGAACGTTTGTTTTCGCTGGCAGCCAAAACGAAGCTATCCAAGTCTCGTGTGCTGGTCTGCAGCGTGCGATAATTATTTCTCTTCTTATCTATTACATTAGGAACATGCATTATCCCTTTGCATTTTCGCAAATTGTTTCTCTGGTGCAAAACACGGTGCAGCCTGAATAACACCATCTGCCCGGCTAGTTGTTTGTGATCCATATGTGATCCATCGTGTGGGTACTAGTTCGATCGCGCGCCGTGATTACTCCTCCTGGTGGGCTTTTATCCGGCGTGTGTATATAAGTGCGGGTTCAGTTTTTGCTCAAATAAAAGTTGGAAGTTCAGCGCTCTATACTACCTTCTTCTCCTTCCTGTTTTGTGTTCGCACTGCTGATATATGTACAGTGCTTCTGGCGGTAATTATTCCTGAGGACTTTGTTCCGGCATGCTTCAGGTAGTTCCTTACTGTTCTGAATGATTTGTTAGTAATCTTTACAGAGCCAAAGCCAGGTTCATTCTCACTGTGTATATTGTTTTCAAGCAATGAGGTTCAATAAAACAAATTTTGCGTCACAATTTGTTTCGTTTTAAACATCAATGGCATAACTTCGAAGCGCGCATTTTACCACTGTGCAGTATATCTAGCTAGAACTTAGGCTCGTCGAAGGGGTTTTTTTTAAACTTCTGCCAAAAACCGTAAGAGATACCCAACACGAGGAGACTGCGTGCAACCAAGCAAAGATCAGCGTTCATACGAGACACTGTAGATGCGTTAGTGAGCATGACTGCATAAATTGAAAGGAAAAAAATGAGAGTTGACATGTAACCTGTGAAGTACTAAGATAAAATGAAGGCTTCAAAGTAACCCGCGAAATATTCACAGCTGACGGTAAGTGCGAGAGTTACCGCTTAACCTTTAAATTCCTGAAAAATTATAGCAAAGATGGCGGCTGCACAGCAGTAAATCCAACTGTATGCAGCGAAAACGTATACGGTGTGTTGGAACTCTGAAAATTGTCGGTGACATATTTGTGAAAGTGTGCACCAATATTACGGGTTGCCAAGATTAGAGTGCATGGAAGATGGCCGGTCTTAAGGCGTGCTGCTGCAAGGAAGGCGGCTGCACACACCGGGGCCGTACTTCAATCTCCCGCCTACTGTAGAGATCAAGAAGCATTGAGGGATGACAACCGACGAACGGTCCCTACCTCGTTTCAACAAAAACGACGTAGTTCGTGTGAATGGAAAGACTTGATCGCAGAAAGCCAAAGTAGTTGGACTGGCCGGGCCGCGGGCCTTTCACTAGTGCCCAGTGAACATTATCGCTCTTCGGCGGAACTGTGGACGCCTTTTGGCAGTGGACGAACAATATGATGTAAGCACAAAAGACGACAAAGATCCGGACGAGTGCAATGCCTTGTCGCAAGCGGCGGAACGGCCCGCCATTCCGGGTCCACCGACGGCAATTCAGCACCAAATGCTGGGTTGGCGCCAACCGGAACTGTAGCTTCCTCGACGACAGGTTAGTTATCGCCCCAACCACCACGGCGAAGGACGACAGGGCAAGTGCTACTACTAGAGCACCTGGGCTACGACCAGGGTTTCTAGTACACACTCCAGCGTTATTGAGCTCGGCGGTGACCGCCTGTTCAGGAGGAGTATGTATCATATAAGATCAGGGCACGCCAGCTGTCTGTGCATGCTACATGACTATGTGCTAGCCCTTGCAGTATGTATCAGTGCTGAATAAAACACGACGCTCACTGTTGTCCTGACAACATGACTTCCCGTTCTTCTTTTCGTTCCGCACGGGGATGATACAATGATTAACATAGTACTCCAGGTGATGAGCCATCAAAGGTAGTAGAAGATATCTATCCTAGCAAAGGAACTCTCTAGTAGGACTGATTTTCAACCTTTTCGTTTCAAAAGACCGGAGCCGCTGGTCTGGCTTATATAGCAATATTTACTAAGATGGCAAGTGACCGTTTAGGAAAGAGGAGCCTGCTCGAGAGCAAAATTTGTTCATGTTACTTAATTTGCTTACAATTGTGAAACAGGAAGAGAGTATTTTAGACGATTGTGTGCGTAAAGATGATCTAGGCTACACAGGTATCAGGTCAATGACTTGAATTATTGTCCAAGTGACACTGTGATGGAGCAAACGCTAGCACAATAATCACAAATCTAAACTTTCTGAAACTATAAGTTTCAGCTTCACTTGTGTTAGATGATCTCGTAAAATGTAGGGGACCTTTACGTCGTCTATTTTGATCAAGTACTCCAGAATGTGAACCGGCAAAACCAGTTACCTGAAATGTCTGAACTAAAAAATCACCGAGAAAACCCCACATACCACTGTAATGTGCACATAGAATTATTGCAGAGTTAGGCTTCTCGGGTTGATCCCTAGTTAAATGGGCGACCAACGGCAAACCTTCCAACTTGTTCACTAATTGCCTGGCACACTCTGTCTTTTGATATATACAGCAATTTAGAGGAGACACATTGGCATGAATGCGCCTTATCCCACCACAATCTATAGTTGGTGTAGCAGCGCCCCGGCAGGAGAACGTGTTTCCAGAATGTAGTTGAATGGAAATGACACATGAGAGCCAGGAATTGACACAGAGCCGAAATTGCGCGAAGTGGCGTGGCATCCGCTAATTCCAAAATACACCCCTCAAGCTAATACTTTGCATATTTTGCATGAATACTGTACTATTAGAGCGAATAATATTACGAATAGTGCAACGCTATATTACCGGTACTCATCAGCGGTAACGGAAAAGTTTAACTTAAGTATAGACAACTCAGCAAACTATGGAAAGGAAAACGATGGATGTAACGTTAAGAGACAGGAAGAAGGCAGAGTGGGTAAGGGCAGAAACGCGCTTTATTTACTGACATTTTATTAAAAATCAAGAAGAAATGGTTTCTGCAGGACAAGTAATGCGAAGTTAAGATAACCGATTATCCTTAAGGCCAGCGTACGTACGAAGAGAAGGCAAGCGTGGCAGGGCAATGCAGAAATTTATATGGTTAGATGACATTAAGAAGTTTGCGAGGATAAGATGGCCGGAGCAGGCACAGAAGAGTTCTAATTGAAGATTTATGGGAGAGGCGTTTCTCCTACAGTGGACATAGTGAGGCTGATGATGTCCAGTATTTAAAACAGAGTGCAATCAGCGATGGTTTTGAATGGACGAAAACCATAACTTTTGATACTGGTGACATAAAGTAAGTTTCCACCAAGAATTGTTTTTAGAGATGTTTTTTGTAGGTATATGTACAATAGAACGGGGCAGTAAATAGCTCGACATTTTGTTGAAAGCTACAAAGACTTTCGGCAGTCGCCTTTTAGAGCGTCCGTAATACGAAACATCGCCTTTTTACACTCCTTTCTGGCATTGAATAAAATGTGTACTGGGAGGTAAATTAATCATCATCGTCATCAGCCTGGAAACAACTTAATTTCATCCGCGCACCTAGCCTTCTGCCGCCCCCTGCAACATTTGCCGCCTCTTAGAATCCACTCTGTTACCCTTAAGGACCAGCGGTTATCTCGCCTTCGCATTACATGCGCT
This sequence comes from Amblyomma mixtum, assembly GCF_055824585.1. Taxonomy (NCBI): domain Eukaryota; kingdom Metazoa; phylum Arthropoda; class Arachnida; order Ixodida; family Ixodidae; genus Amblyomma; species Amblyomma mixtum. The sequence continues at coordinate 60,150,299 of NC_143021.1, read as the reverse complement.
GCCCAGACCCATTTCCTCCTCTTGATTTCAACTAGGGTGTCATTAACCCGGCTTTGTTCCTTCACCGACTCCGCCCTGTTCCGATTACTTAACGCTACACCTTTCATTTTTCTTTCCATAGCTCGCTGCGTTGTCTTTAACTTAAACTGGACTCTCTTGGCTAGCCTCCACGTTCCTACCCCATAGGTGAGTGCCGGTTAGATAAAGTTGTTGTATACTTTTCTCTTGAGGGATATTGGTAAACTGCCACTCATGTTGTGAGAGAACCTGCGATATGAGCTCCATTCCCATTCTTATTCTTCTAGTTATTTCCCTCTCAGGATCGGGATCAGCGGTCACTACCTGCCCTAAGTAGACATATTCTCTTACTACTTCCAGCACCTCGTTTCCGATTGCGAATTGCTGTCCCGTTGCTCAACTGTTCAACATTACTTTGGGTTCCTGCATGCTAAATTTTAGCCCCACCATTCTGCTCTGCCTGTCTAAATCATTGATCATGCTTTGCAGTTCATGTCCTGAATGTCTTCGGAAGGCAATGTCATCAGCGAATCGCAAATTGCTTAGGTGTTCTGTATTACCTCTTATCCCCAACTGTTCCCATTTCAGGCCCCGGAATACCTCCTCTAAACAGGCGGTGATCAGCATTGGCGAGATCCTGTCTCCCTGCCTGACACCTTTTCGTACTGGAATTTTATCGCTGACTTTATGGAGGACTATGGTAGGTGCGCAATCATTATAAATATCTTTTAACACTTTTCTGCGCCCTCATTCGGCATTGCCTGTGTCAGCATCCGTATTTCTTACAAGCCACGCGTACCCAACACGCCACCACAGGACGCATAACGCTCCTGCTTAGCGACCACGAGGCGCCGCGCCTCGTGACCGCTCCAGTGAGCGCCGAGGGGAACAGCGTATGTGGGGCTGCCTTCGAGCCACGCTGACTGGGGATCGGCTGCGCATTCATTGTGAAGCCTGTCCAAAAACCGACCCAGCGGCCCAGGACACTCGACGCTCCGGCACATGAACTACGTTTTCACGAGACGTACCCGCACCCGCATTCGAACTCTCAACCTAAACTTCACAAGCCTCGTCATCAGGCGGGCAACGAGCGCCACTTCGGAGAAGAACGTGTTCCGCCGACAGGCGCGCTGGGGAGAACGCCAAGCGACCAAGCATCGAGCGAGGCGGAAGTGAGACGAACGGGACGCCTACGGAACGAAACGCGTCAGCACGGTGCTCCGAAGCTCTGTAGATCCTCCGATCCTCCCTAAATTTTAACGATCAAGTTTTTTTTATTCGTATATTCGGCTAAGTTTAAATAAACCAGTTTGTTTCTAATGAATCCGGCGCCTTGATTGCTGACATCTGGATGACAGCGGAGGTTTCCACCGAGTCACATGCTTTCCCGTAATAAATGGAGGCTATTTATGTGGGTTGGTTATATTCGGCACATTTTTCTATCACCTGACTGAAAGCGTTAATACGGTCTATTGTAGAATATCCTTTACGAAAGCCTGCCTGGTCATTTGGTTGATTAAAGTCTAAGGTTCTCCTGACGCTATTAGCGATTACCTTAGTAAATACCTTGTGGGCAACGGACAGCAAGCTGATATGTCGAATTCTTCAAGTCCTTAAAATAATGTTAGCGTTCTTCCAAGCTTCTGGTACTCTCGAGGTTACAAGGCACTGCGTATACAGGGTGGATAGTTTTCCTAGCACTACGTATCCTCCATCCTTCAATAAATCTGCTTTTACCTGATCCTCACCTGCTGCGTTCCCCCTGTTACATTGCTTCTAAGGCTTTTTTTAGTTACTCCTCTGTTACTGGCGGGTTGTCGCATTGCTGTGCTCGACTGCCTCTCTCAGTGACTTTCTGATTACATTTGCTATTGTAACCCCTCCGGCTACCTCCGTTCTCGAGAGCATGCTCGATTTTCTCCACGTTAAACTTCCTCATGTCGTCTACCTTGCGCTTATTAACTTCTATAGCTCAGCTAATTCTATTCTGTCTGTGGACTTCAATAAACTCATTCTTTGGCGTTTCTTAATCAGCTCTTTAGTCTCTTGAGACAACTTGGCGGTATGCTGTCAAATAATCCTACCACCTACTTCTGTGGCGCACTCCATAACGATGGCTGTGAGATTATCTTTCATGGTTTCAGCATTACGATCGTGGTCTTCAGTTAAAGCGGAAAATCGGTTCTGCAGCCAAATCCTGAATCCTCCTACTTTACCTATTAACGCTAACTCGCTGACATATACAGCCTTCCGAGTCACTAGTTCCCTCCGTTCCCTCTTCAAATCTAAGCTAATACGAGACGTTACCATTCTGTGGTCGCTGCAACGGACCTTTGTGAGGACCTCCACATCCCCTACGATGCCAGGGTGAGCGAACAAGATGAAGTTTATTCCATTTTTATATCCCCTTTGGGGCTCTTCCGCATCCACTTTCTGTTTGCTCGTTTGCGCAAGACGGTGTTCATGATTCGCCAGCTAATCGCGAGGTTATAATGTTCAGACAGGGCTAGATGCAGCAGCTTGAACAAGAAACGCCAGATTGCAACTTATTATGAAGAAATTTAAATCCTGTTCAGCTACTTCTGCAGTCGATGAAAATAGAGCGCTCTCCTCAGTTTAAACTGTTGTTTGCAAACGCCAGCAAACGCAAGCTGTTATCGGAAGCACCGGTACGATTCCAAGCCTCTTTTGCTCCGCATTCTCTCTCCGAAGTCCACAAGTCAGGGAGGCGAAGCCGTGATGTATACTTGGGCACAAATTGATGCATAGCAGAAGTACGAGGAGAACAGGCTTCCTCTTGAACAATCACTCGCGCAAGTGCCAAGACATTAGAGGTATTGCGCTAAGAATTACTTCTGCCTTGTACGTCGGTCATGCATCGTGACAAAATCCCGTATGCTTACTCTGCTTACAATACGCTAAAGGCTTTGCTGACTATGACAGAAATGACGTCAGTAGATTTTGAGTCTCATAGGCGCTCTAACCGTAAGACCTTTCTTGTTATACATGACCGGCGTACAGAGGTGAAATCACTTCTCACAGATAACATGACGCTTTAGTTTTTTGGGTTCGTTCTCTAATGGCAGCCATTAGCAATGTTTCCATGTAGCAATTTACAGAACTATGCATTTTTAAGAGTAGAATTGAGTTCACCATTGGGCTCTTCCCCGTACACTTGCTGCTCGCTCGTTTGCGGCAGAAGGCAACAATCGAAAACAAATTTTAAACATCAATAGAGACTCGTTATGCAACAGGCAGCAGTGTGCGCAACGTGCTTTTAAGCTGTGCAATAGAGTGGCCGACTGGGCAATTTTTGTCGGCAGTCATTCATAGCTTATGAATATGATTCCCTTATTATTGCGGCATTAGACGGAAGGCTTCGAATGCTTTCCTGTGCATGTCGTTAATTCGATATTTCGGTCGCTGTAGAAGCAACAGATTATGCCTGAAACACCGGTCTGCTCATAGTAATGGAAAAGGAAAAGTTTGAAAAACAAGCTTTCATATGTAGTAAGTTGCTTACAGAATGCAGCATTGACATAACTGTAAAGTAACAAATGCTAAAATATTACCTTAAGGTCCTCTGTCACGCTGATATAGGCGATATTCGGGTAGCACGCTATCGTTCTCATGTATATCATTGTGCACCCATATCTCAGTGATCAACAAATATGGGGATCATATTGTTACGTGACGGCAAGCCGAAGAATTTGACGTCGTGAGAGATGGCGATGAGATTTAATGTCTTGGGCCTAGCGCGAGCGCTCCTTCCCGCGCCACTGCCTGCTTCGCCCTCTTCTAGTCCGTGACATTAACGGGATCCGCCCAGCGATCGTCCCGATTGCGATAAGGAGGAAGGCGTTGACGACGCGAAGCACACCTTTACGATGGCATGAAGGAATGGTTGACGGGAAAAAGTAAGGTGGCGAAGAGCTTGCCGCCACAGTGTATGAGAGGATCGGATGAACGCTGGCCGACGAAGCTTCCGGGAAACAGGTCCCCCGAAGCCGACGGCCGAGCCCCATGGGCGCACCAAATGACATGGCAGTGGGGCTGTGTGCTCAAAAGTCTCGGAATGGTGGTGTCATACAGTCTGGACATGGTGGCATTAATAGTTCGTGCCGTCTTCTAGCCTGGACGGGGCTAGGGTGAACAGCGATGTTGGTTCTGGTCAGGCGGGTTGAGGCAGAGCCGGGCGACGCAGACCAGGAACACAGGGCGGCGTGATGACCACGGCAAACGCAGGCCGCCGAAGCTCCAGGACCAGGATGGCGATGACTCCCCGCGCCTCACCCCAAATGTTACGTGAGGGCACGCCGAAAAACTGGACGTTATGAGAGATGGCGATGATATGATCTAACGGCTGCAGGCCTAGCGCGGGCGCTCCTTCCCGCGCCGCTGCCGTCTTCGTAGTCTTCGAGTCCGTGTAGTTTAATGCGTCTGTTTCATTCACTATGCTTTTAGCTTTAAACTAGGCCATGCGCTAAGGAATGGTTGAGTGGAGAAAGAGGGCGAAGGGCTTGTCGCCATGGTGGATGAGAGGATCGAATGAATGCTGGCCAACGAAGCTCGCAGGCGACAGGTCAACTGGAGCCGTCGGCGGAGGCCCATGGGCGCACCATGTGACATGGTCATGGGGCCCATGTCATTGATAGTCTGTGAGAATTACTAGCGAACAGCCGAATCTGTTGCTCTCGGCGCGAGCGTAGGAAGGCGTAACGAGAGTGTGGTTATCACGGAAACCGATTGGAAGGTGATTTCTGTGGGAGGACGCCGGTGTGGTGAGAGCGTAGGAAGGGTCAACGAAAGGTGGTTACCGGGGGAGCCATCCGGAAGGTTGTTACCGCGGAAGAGGGACGGCGTGTTGAGGCGAAGGAATCTTCAACCAGAGGATGGTTACCTGTAAGGGAGAGGGTTTGGCTAGAGCATGCGGAGATGCAACTGGTCAGTAGCTCCCACAAAATGAACCTGGAACGTAGTTACTCTGGAATGACGAGGAGCGTTATTGTGCAAGGAGAAAGGTGTGGCTATTGCTTGGAAAGGCGTAACCAAAGGATGGTGACAAAGGTAACCGTCTGGGAGATTGTCACTGTGGAAAGAGGAGGTTGTGGCGAGAGTGAAGAAATCCCAAAAAAAAGGGTGTCCTCGGACCATAAGCGTACTGAAAGGGTATCAGTGGAAATGCTCATAGACGGAAACCCCTTTTGCCTCCATTCAGGGACAAAAATCGTTGTCTGTAGCGCGTCAGCTGACCAAACACCAATACTAAACAGAGGAACAGAAAGCGCTGCCAACATCTTTTAACCTGTTGAGTGCTGATGCGCTACGATTTGCTTAAATGAAACGAACCCCAATTTTTACTTGTATAAAGCCTCTTACAGGTAGACAAAGAACAAACTCTCCGAAACTTTCGGAAGCCACGAGCATGTCTACGCATGCTATCTACAATTTCCTTCACTGAAAATTCGTTAACGATCAATTGCATTCCGCCAGTACTCCTTCAACATACTCGTACGCGTTAGTCTCGCAGGTTGTCAGAGCTTCTAAAAAGTTTTTCACCTAAAAGCATCTGAAAGTAAATACGCTTACGAAGAAGAGTGAAGCAGTTGGTGTTGAAGCTCATGGCCTCTAATTCAGCGAAAAGCTGGCGCCACTGTTTTCTTTGGACTATAAGTATGTGTTTCGCGCTTGGCTTCACACATAGCTGCGTCTTGTCACTGTGCACGCTTTCGCTTCTGGTCAAAGGTAAGCAGCAGCAGTCCCGATTTAATACTTTCGAATACGGTGGCATAAGGAAGGCTGTAGAATGCATGATTAGCTGTTGACATTTGGTCCACGCGTGTGGAGCTATGCGGCTGGGCACCCCCGAAGCGCGAAAAAAAGCTGATTAAAGCCAACGCAATTAATCAAAAGCGACAGAAAAAAGAAGACGAAAGACCAATTGAAACTTCGTAATGCAAATTTGCAACGCCACATTCCATTCTTGGCCATAAATGCAAGGCAGCTGAATGGCTGCCACCGGACACTGGTTTCAGCTGGTGGCCAGTAGCCACATAGCTGACCGCAGCGACCTGTTCACATTAACTTTGCCGCGAATGGGTATTGTATTGCCTCCTACGGTGTGTGCGACTACAGTAGAGTCTACTTCTATATTGCAACTTATGCTCGTGAAAGCAAGTGCCTTATAAATATAGAGAGTTTCTGGGCGTTTTTGTGGTGAAGCATGAATCGCCTGATCCGATCACGCAGCATGTTATGCCGCTGAATGTCTGCTTAACCACAGGGGGTGCTGTCGCAATCTTCTATGGGAGAAGCGTTTTCGTAAAGGTGTTCTGAGAGCGCTTGAGTACGTGCATGTTTGAATGAAGTTTCGGCTTTAGCCCAGCTCTGAATCTTGCCGATCAAGGCTAAGCAGAGGTGATTTTCCACACCCACCATCTCCTCCCCTCCCCCTTGCGCAGATAGGCACTTGGTATTGGTGCCGCAGTTATTCCACCTTTTTCTCACTCCTCACCTGCGCCGTCGAATCAAGAGGCTACTACACGGAATGCACAGCTGAAAAAAGCAGTGCGGTGAAAATAAACATTTCGCGATTTTTTCAACGCTGCATTTCAAGCAACCGTCCAGGCTTTCCGCCTTTCTACTCTAGGAAGGGTCATTTAGCTTTGCGCGCCCTCGCAGACTTGAAAAGCGGACACAGACCAGTCAATGATGTGAAACAAGTTAATTGAAGCAGGTCACTCCTGCATTACCCACGCGCACGAACCCTCCTCTAGTATTATCAGCTAGTGAGAAACACAAGGGTCAAGGGGAAAACTGCATCAGCCCGACTTCTCACTTTGATGCAGAAGGAAATACGTTTACTGTCACACCAGCGCTAGCGCCTCATTTATCTGCCAACCTTCGTTGGTGGTTTGTTTTGTAGTTGTGCTGCGCGTGTCGGCTGATTCTCGAAATAGAGTTGATAGTTCCAGGCGCAAGGTGTGTCTAGTCAGTTCTCTGTCCTCCGTCATTTGAGTGGTTTGTGTTTAAGATAAGGGAAAAAGTCGTGAAGGCTGCTGACTGGCTGCCGCCGGGCACTCCTTCCAGCTGGAGTAATGTATGTAAAGGATGTGCAGCCAAGGAGAACTTTTCACTCCCTAGAGACTGGAGGAGAACAGGGGCAAAAAAAAAATTCAGAATAGATGAGCGCGCTGTCTACAGGTCCTAGTGCCCGTTGAAATGCTAGCATAGAAGCACCTTTACAACACCAAAAAGATTTTGAAAACGGAAGCTGCTTTCAAACTCTACAGGGTAGCTAAGCGGGCGAGTTGGTGATACATTATGCAAAAAACAGCGCGAAGAAATGGGGACAAAAGGAAGAATGCACAGGAACAAGCGCTGCTCAAACTCTCTTTATAGCCAGACAGCCTTTAGATCTTTTCGGTGCGCTTGACGTGCACGCTTTAATCTAAGATCACTTTCTTGGCATTTCGCCAGCTCTCGACGGTCCACAAAGCTTCATCTTGCTGAGCCATCTCCGGGAAAAGGCCAGGGCAGGCGGGCTTAAACACGTCTCTCCTCTTGTCGCAAAGCATGCTTTGACCCAGCAGCTTGCTGTGTAGAACCAGGGCCACTCTGCATGAAAAACAGAAAAAGTTTCATCAAGCATCCATGTGCTTGTGTTTTGGAGTGGACATCCTCTCCTGGAAGAGAAGAGGTGGCAACACCTCCTAACAGCAAACACGCCCCTAAAACTGTCTATGCACATCTATAAGGGTTGCGACAAGAAAGAATAACACAGTAATAATTTGCACCGGATTGGGGGATTCCAATTGCAATTTTCTAAGGTCATTGAACTTGTTTAAAAGCTTTGCGCGCTTCATGCACACCCTGCGATCTTCTTCTTGCGACTTGTTTTTTTACCTCTCCTGTTTCAAGTTACCTGTACACAGTTTCTGGTTACCTTTACCACTTTCTTGGAGAAAATAACATAACGCCTGTACAACATGGTTTCAGAGAGGGAGTGCCCAGCGTGATTTGAAACTGTCCATGATAGAGCGAGGATGTTAATAACCTAGAACTATTAGCATCACTGGGTACATCGTTGATTTAATTATTGCTTACATAAAACACAGGACAAAGTATATAGCCGTTCATGGCTGGACATGTATAAAGCTTCCTGTTAGGCATGGCGTACCAGATGGGAGCGACTTAAAGAAGCTGCGTTTTCTAATTTATCTTAATGAACTTCAAGCTAGTTTCCGAGGATGTATCTCAAGGTTTCCGCGGATTGCTATATTCTTTTTATGAGAATAAATTAACAGACTGGTCATTACGTCTAATGGGATTCGATTTTAGCACTTGTTAATGCGTTAAAAGGGTTATTGAACTGAGCTTATACAAAACTGTCCTTTTGACAATATCGCGTAAAAAAACATTTGCGTCCTTCTGAGCCTGCGAAATTAATTATAGAGGTGACACATCAGAAATAATCGCACAAAAGCCTAACAAACGATTCAACACGGACAGAGTTTGAAGCAGTTTTGCTGGATTGCTAACAACATTTCACCAAGATTAGATCACCAAGGCTGTGTACAAAACATTTACTACGACGATCGCGTGGCATACTCGACTTCCTGCAAGCTACGATATCATTCTGTGCGCGTAAGGCGATGGCTACAAGATGTTCCGTTAAATGAGCCAAGTCTCAAACGCATTACTGGAGCCCCGTGAACATACTCGCAATGTAATTACTGGGACGAGACTCCTCTGACTGCCAAGAAAAAGCCAATATCAAAGCGGTTGAGCATCGGGCTACTGAACATTCTTTAATCAACACTCTATACCGGATCCTGATTGAAAGGCATTTTTTCCAGAAATATACGGTGTGTTTAACTTTATAAGGCTGTCAGGATTGCTAAACACAAACGACGGGCGGTACACGTTAGCTCATTTTTCACAGAGGGCGAACCTAAAGGATAATTTTGCCGCAGCCATTCTAACTACCGCTAGTTACTTCACAGTCCCCTTAGTTAATAGGCACCATTCTATGCCATATATGGTTCGCACAGAATAGTACCAAGAGATCAGCTCCTGCTGATCGGTACCAATCGGCAAATCGGTAGCCACAGCTTACTTCAATGACCCTGGCGCAGAATATCCTCCACGTTCAATGCAGCGAGTAATGTAGTTCTCGCTCTCTCTGCCCCGGCATTTTCATCCGAAACACCGCATCCTCGCAGTCTGGAGCATTGCTACTTTAAGCATCTTGAAAGCAATTGGCAGTACTCAGCACTTCATAGTTGCAAACAGTACTAATTACTCCCAAGGAATCGGCGGTAGCATGTCGAGAGTGTACATGTCACACAAGAGTTCATAACGCAAGAGTTGCGCACCCAGAGACTGGCTCGCTGTCTGTTTGGGGAACCTCGTTGCGTTTGTGAAAGGCTAATTGGACGTAAGCAACGCACAAAAAACAGTCTGAACGCAGTCGCTTTCCAACTTTCTTCAGGTTCAAATGTACAGCGCGCTACCAACTCCTCAAAACTTCTCTGTGAGTGAAAACTTACCTTTTAGGAGCCAGTTCTTGGTCTTTTTTGGAAGCAAACTTGGGATTCGCTCTGTGGCAGAGACCCTGAGGACAAAAAGATAACATACTCTATTGTTACACTATTTGAAACAGGCCAGCTGTCTAAAAGACTGAAAAGAGCGTCAAAATTCGCTACGAAGAAAGAAAAATATTCCTGACTACTGCAGTACACCAAAAGGACTCAACACGCACTTGCTAGTTATGAAATTTATTCTCAACAATCTGGCAGTGAATGCCTACTTTCATTTATCCAACGATGCAAACATCTCACACCCTGCGGCGGTGGGCCACGGTCGCGGCACGTTCAAAATATCCGCAGTGAAGGCACATGCATGATTTGTTCATCGCTGTATTCCGAGAAGGAGCGCGGGGGTCGAGAATGGTAGCAAGTACACAGTGCGTCAGCTGTGAATCCACAAATGTCGCTGGATTGACCTCCATATCTGCTTGTGTGATGAAGCTGTCTAGCAGCGTTATAATTCAGAAGTTCCAAGAAACCTTGGGTTTTCAAAAACACAGCTGAAATCTAGCTCGGGCAACTTAGTACTTCTAGTATACAGGGTGTTTCACCCAGGACTTTGCACAATTTTAAAAAATAGGCTTTTAGAGTTAGAACTTTTTTTGGCCTTAGCATCATGAGCATTGTAGTACATCAAACTAAAGCTAAGACGTGCTAACTAGCCGCCTCTATAACTACTTGTACAAGTGCGTCTTCAAAGCTCAGGTCAGAGGCCGTTGATCGAAGACGCGTCACGGCAGGCCCACACCCAGGAGTCGCTAAGGAACCAGCACAGCACTTCGTTCACCTCTTCGTCGCACCGCGTAAACGGCTTCCGGTTGTTCTCATTGCATAATATTGAACAGTGAACTTTATAAGTATTACTGGTAGACTCCTTAATTATTGAGAGGGGTGTACCCCACTGTAAGTAATATCCACATCATCATCATCATCATCATCATCAGCCTGACTACACCCACTGCAGGGCAAAGGCCTCTCCCATGTCTCTCCAATTAACCCTGTCCTTTGCCAGTTGCCGCCACTGTATCCCCGCATACTTCTTAATCTCATCCGCCCACCTAACTTTCTGCCGTCCCCTGCTACGTTTGCTTTCTCTCGATATCCACTCCGTTACCCTTAAGGACCATATATATATGGACCTTATATATCCATATAAGTTCTTGCAATTTTAAAAACGCGGTTGCCCTCGAAGCCGTAGCCAAAGAAAATCTGGCTATAGTGTTGCAAAAAACATGAGCTTTCGAGAAGCTTGCAGGCAAAGCAACCTCTCCAGTGCACGTAAGTGGTTGAAATAGCCAAAACTTTGGCCACCAATCCTACGGTAACCGCGTTTTTGGAATTCTATAAGCTGATATGGATATTACTTATGTTGCGCTGCACAACTAAATAATGAACGAGCGTAGCCATAATAGTTAAAGTTCACTGTTTAATATTAGTTAAGCAGACAGCTAGTTAGCAGGTTTCACCTGTATTTTGATGTACTACTATGCCGATAGCAATGCTATGCCGAAAAAAGCTTTCTAACTCGAAAATCTTGTTTTTAAAAATGGTTTAAATTCTAGGTGAAACACTCTGTACACCGAGTTTATTGGTTCGATTTATCTTCCTAATCTGATGCGTCAGTGTGCGAGAACAACTCAAGAAGAAAGAATACAGTTCCGTCAATAATTCCCCATGCTCAGCAATATGAACTTTGGTATGAATAAACAACGATCACGACACTGTGGTAACAACGCGCCACTCTGTCTTCACGGTAATCACTGAGCTCTGGTGAGTAATTCACGTTTATATTTGCACTTATAGAGGGCAAAGAATTTCGAATGTTTTATGAGGAGTCTGCGAGGAGGACGTGCTACGGGAGCACAGTACCAGATGCCCCCTTTGATGACTCCTTTTCGTTCTGCCCTGCTCCTGCCTGAGAAGTGGACACTTGACACCTGCTCTGGACCTGCCCCTCTCCGCAAGCTATCAGGCGGAGAAAAGAATAGTCAAGCCCTGCAGCATGTCTATTTTTGAGAGCGACGAAGGGAAACGAAATGATGTGCTGCCACACGAATAGGTAGATTGGACACTTGCGCCGCCATTACCGTAACACGTCGTCAGCGAATATTCTGTTTGCACCGAGGTTCCTGCGTGTCTCGTGTCCTTGGCTTTGATTTTGTGAGGAAAAAAGGGCTGCATTTCCTCACGCTCGAGAACTTAGGAAAGGACATATTGGCTACTTGAGAAACAAACCTTCCATCGCCTTGAGCATGGCTTCTACCCCCTTGCCATTAAATACTTCATTGTGTCAATTGAAATGCTAATTATTAAATCTGGGATAACTAGCCAACTGAGTAAGAATATTTTTTTATGAAACGACGCGCAACTCGCAAAGAGTTTAGTCCTCATATGTTTTCTTTTTTTTATTTAAAGCTTCGCATATTTATGATTTTTTTTCTGGTCACTGGATGTCCCTGCTCGTAAGGGGATTTATTATTCAAAACAAAAAAAAACATCATTCCTGCCCGGATTGCTGTTTTCTTGCTCTGTCGGCCAACACTAGTACTAATTATTCGCATATTACTCGTCTTGCATTAATCAATAGATTGTCCTGAGGAAAGGACCAATAACGTCACATTTTTGGAGGAACTAAAATGAATAGGAAAAATTAAATTGCTGTGTAATTTTAAGGAAGCAGGATAAGCTAAAACTTCTTATTTGATATCTTTTTTAGCATACGAAATATCAGATTTTTTTTCTATACAATATCCGCTGTCTCATTTGTGTGAGAACAGTTTTTTGATACAGAAAATGGCATTTGTATGAACATATACATGTGCGAAATGGAGCTCTTCTAAGTCGGGAAAAAATAAGGAATCAGATACGCCGATTTCCTTAAGCCATACACTGCTTATTACTGGTCACCTGGCACCAGCTAAAAGGCACCCAGTGTTTTGTCTTGACCCAAATTTAGCTCTAGGAGCTATGCGACTACCCTGAATTGCACATACTCGATTAGATTTGTTGCGATTTCACGATCAGTATACATATTTTTGGCTCTGGACCTCGAATTTAACAGTTTCTGCATTGACTTAAGGCAAAGAATCTCTGCTTGAAGCAATGAACCTGCACTAGTCAGCCTATGTTTACCATCATGCTGTTGAATTCTGGCAGTGCCGCACAGCGGAGGGCCCAGCGTCTGTGTGGAGGCTGCTTAGAGTCTACTATAAATTCTTATTTTTCGCAACCGTCGGTCTCAGCAGCATGCACAGACGAGATGAGGGTGCTTACAGATCGCAGCTATACACTGGTTGAGGCAGAAAAAAAATGCCTCCATGGGACGAAAGAAAGCGCAAATGAGTGTCCTCAGTTTTGTTTAGGAGCGTGCTAAAATGCGCTTATTTGCATTTCGACGCCGAAAATGTACAGGATGAATGCAATGGTTACTTTTAATCATGGCTGCATAACCAAAAGGGGCATTTTTATGTCAATTGGTGTTACACGGATGGTACACCATGATACACGGATGATACACGGTGCAGCGGCAGTTTCAG